>NC_135927.1:1737500-1792500 GCF_964058835.1 Carex rostrata
GAAATCCATCCAACATTGGAAGGCCGCCAACCCATTGGGAAATCCATCCAACAATGAGAGGCTACAATCACATATCAAATTCCAACCTCAGACCCGCTATCCCGTTAAATATGCCATCATAATTCAATATGCAATACCCATATCCAAATCAACCATACAAAACGAAAACACAGATTATAGAGAAGTCCGGTTACCTGATAACGAGATGTTCAGAATTTCGAATTCGATTGTAACAACCCAAAATCACTATGATGTAGTCGAAGTTCGAATCAGACAGACAATCCATCAATGATTGAAATGAGAATTTTAATGGAGTATGTTGGAAAATGAGATATCAATCAAAGTGATTATCGAGTGGTAGTAAGAAAAAGGAATTTTCATATTTTTGTATTTATCTCATATATCAAAATGAGAGAAGGGAAGCGTCTGTCGAATATAAAACAGAGAGAGAAGGGAAGTTTAACCATTTTGATATTTAATCCGTATAGATAGTAAATCTTTGAATCGAAAGGGTGGATTAATCGGAGAGACTTAACTATCTAGAGATGCATATTAAAGATAATTATTAAATAAAATAAATATGGTAATCAGATAAATATTAAGAATGAACTAGAGGTCCGTTTCTGGTGCCTCTTGGTTTTCCATTTATATTATTTTAATTTTAAATGGAAATAATTACAGGACTAATTCCGTGATTTAGAAAATCAAATGAAAATAGAAATAGATGGAGAATCCAATTTACAATTGAACAAAAAAAATATTTTTATATAGTGTATTCAATGTTAAAACAAATTATTATTAATATATAACTAATTAATAATGAACTAATTTTTTTGGGATGTTACATTCTTCCCTTCTTCAAAAAGAATTTTGTCCGCAAAATTCAGATATAAACTTGTAAATAAGAGCACCACGCTATCGTTGCGCAACTCTGATTAAATTATAACATTATTCTTAAAAATAAATCAAATGAAATACTGATAACATTTTTAGCGAAATTAAATTAATTAGACAGATTAATTTGATCATTAATCAATAGCTTTAAGGTAATTGATATATCGGATTTCATATGTCAGAATCACCCATGAAATGCATTTGAAAACATGTTGAGTTGGTAACGAATCAAATTACACAAAATTAAGGGAAAGAATAATTTGGAGTTGTATGTGAAAGATGCAATTCGATCGATAATAAAATTAACTTATCATAATATTTTATGCATGCTAATCAGACGATAAAATTGATTCAATTAATTATATGGAAAATCAAACTAGTGCAAATCGGATGAAGGGCAAATAAGATTAAAAAGAAATGCATTCAATGAAACAACATTTAGTCACACGGAATTACTCAAATTTTTATATTGATCTCGCAAATCAGACATATCAAAATTAAAATTGGATATAGATAACAAATGAAACTTGTACAAATTAAATGGAGGAAATGAGTTTGAATCAACTTCTTTTAAATAATTTTCATTAATATAATTGCATAATAAGTTAAATGATAATTATATAAATTAATTAGAAAAGATACACAAATAATAGATTTTGCAAAATAATATAATCAGACATCGGAAAGTTAAGTTTTGGAGGAACAAATATTTTAAAATATAAATACTTTATTTTTGGACTACCAAGTTAATTTAAAACTTGTTCAGATGAGGAAAAATTAATACTCGTCAAATTGATTCAGATATATCAAAATCAAAAGAAAATTGACAACAAAAGGAATCAAGGACCCAATCACAGTCCGAGGAACGAATGCTCTGATACCATATGTCACACCCCAGATTTTTACCATCCGGAGCGTGATTATATAAGCATCTTCACACCTTTCCTTGGTCCGTCAACCTACGTCGCCAACAAAAAGGAAAACAAAATAGCAAAACGGAGTCAGCTACAAAGCTCAGTAACCGGTTATTTAACGACGCGCTTCTCTACAATTGGCTTAATTTAACAACTATTCAATTAGACCGGATTAATCCACACAAATACACATCAAATTATGCACGCATATTTAACCAGCAATAGCACGTCGGTCTAGGTTATCCATAAAACAAGTCACATCATATTCACACACGTGTAATCCCTGTCACAGGCGATTCCCACATTCTCATAACACAATTCCTTTAATCCGCCAATCCAATGGGAAATCCATCCAACATTGGAAGGCCGCCAACCCATTGGAAATCCATCCAACAATGAGAGGCTACAATCACATATCAAATTCCAACCTCAGACCCGCTATCCCGTTAAATATGCCATCATAATTCAATATGCAATACCCATATCCAAATCAACCATACAAAACGAAAACACAGATTATAGAGAAGTCCGGTTACATGATAACGAGATGTTCAGAATTTCGAATTCGATTGTAACAACCCAAAATCACTATGATGTAGTCGAAGTTCGAATCAGACAGACAATCCATCAATGATTGAAATGAGAATTTTAATGGAGTATGTTGGAAAATGAGATATCAATCAAAGTGATTATCGAGTGGTAGTAAGAAAAAGGAATTTTCATATTTTTGTATTTATCTCATATATCAAAATGAGAGAAGGGAAGCGTCTGTCGAATATAAAACAGAGAGAGAAGGGAAGTTTAACCATTTTGATATTTAATCCGTATAGATAGTAAATCTTTGAATCGAAAGGGTGGATTAATCGGAGAGACTTAATTATCTAGAGATGCATATTAAAGATAATTATTAAATAAAATAAATATGATAATCAGATAAATATTAAGAATGAACTAGAGGTCCGTTTCTGGTGCCTCTTGGTTTTCCATTTATATTATTTTAATTTTAAATGGAAATAATTACAGGACTAATTCCGTGATTTAGAAAATCAAATGAAAATAGAAATAGATGGAGAATCCAATTTACAATTGAACAAAAAAAATATTTTTATATAGTGTATTCAATGTTAAAACAAATTATTATTAATATAACTAATTAATAATGAACTAATTTTTTTGGGATGTTACAATGTATATGTATATGTATATGTATATGTATATGTGTATATATATTATACATATATTATAAAAACTGAAAAAAGAGAAAAAGATCAACAAGCTATCAAAACTTGAAATTTTTTGAATAAAGGTCAAGTCCTTAATTAGTGTTATATTTAGACTTGTGATATCTAACTGACAAATAAAATCAAATTAAAAAAAATCAAAAATTATAAAGAGTCATAATATCACTTCATGAATATATCAAATGTCTTATTTTTTGGCATACACTCTAAACAAGAAAAAAATTTCTTCACAAAATTATTTAAATCAAAATACTAAGATCTCTAAAATAAATAAATAAAAAAGAGGAGAGAACTGCCCGTGGGAACGGGTGGTTCGCTAGTGCTGTGACCCGCCCATGGGAGAGTGGTCTGGTGGCATATTTGGATCGCCCGTGGGCCTGACGGTCGGAGCATTTTAAAAAAAAAAAAATCCAATGCAGAGTTATTTTTAAAATAAATTTTTTTTTTCAGGATATTAATAAAAATGGCCACACGTGATATGGTAATAGAAGACATTTCTATTTTTATGTACAATGGCATTTATACATCCGTATCCGTTTCATAAGTAATCATTAGGCATTTTCTCAAAAAAAAAAAAAAAATCATTAGGCATTAGCTTCTTCGCCAGGTGGCCCTGGTCCACGGTTGAAAAGATTGCCAAGTGTAGAATCAGATTCCAATTGAAGATTTATTGAAGAGAGAGAAAAAAGAGATGGTAGTCTGCTTGACATAAAACAGATTTGCACCCGGTCCACAGGTCATCTAACATAAAACAGCTGTTTCCAGCTGAGTTCTCAGCGCGTGCACGGTGCACCTAAGCCAACTTGTTTGAGTTTTTCCAATGCACCGATCAAAGACCGCTTTGTTTTTTTTTCTTATACCATGAAATTTAATTAGGATTACTTATTAATCATTTTTTATTTTGGTTTTATGTACGGATTAATTTAAGATTAAGTTGATTAATTCATCTAAATCGACAGAAAAATTAAGAATCCAACAAATATATATTCAATTTTCGTGAAGTTTAAAATTGATTTAGTTTTTGAATTAAATCGTGGTCTAAAATTTAATTAGCACTTACCATACATATAAGGGAAAATTGTGAAAATGCCACTTTAAAATCTTCAAAATGTGAGAATGTCACTCTAAACTTTAAAATTGAGAATTTTCCATCCTAAACTTAGTTAATTGTAAATCTGCCATTTATACTGTATTAATATTTTTAAAACAAATAAAAAATAATAATTCCTAAAATACCCTTAATCAAAGAACACGAATCTGATCCTTCGCCTGGAGACATGATCTCCCCTTCTCCTTTTTTCCCCACATTTCTTCCCCATTACGCGCAGTCCGCCTAGCCCCCTCCACAGCACACCTCCGCACCGCCCACAGAGCTCCTCCGCGCCCCTCCAAATCAGTGCTCTCTCTTCTCTCGCACAACACCTAGCTCCTCTCTTTTTTTCATCATTCCTGAACTTGCGCACGAAAAACTAGGAGCATCTCCAGCGTTCATTTTCTGGCTTTTACCTTGGTTTGGACTAAAATGCAACCAATTAGTTTGAGAAAATTGCCATCAGATTATGATCGTTTAACAGAAAATGCTCATAATTGTTTGATATATGTAAGACTCTGATACCAACAGGCTTTGCACATAAAACATAACAACAATTCAAACTTCCTTGGTGTTGAATGCATCAGGCTCCTTTTGGAAGCAGCTATCCAAGTATAAACGCATCTTCAACTGGTGCACAGTATGGGCAATAGGTACTGGTACAAGAATTTCGTTTTGGCATGATAACTGGCGGGGTCTGGTATTGTATGATTGATCTAGAGGTGATACTAAACCCCAAATGTTTGCAATTTTCTTAAGAGATGCCCATGACAATAAACACGTCCTGACACCAACATTTCTGGAGCCGGTCGTGTTTTCTGATAGAGCTGATTCTCTAATTTGGTGATGGGAAAATTCAGGTTCATACTCTAGCAAATCAGCTTATGAGGCACTGGTACGTGTGACAGAATATGAACTCAATTTCTGACAGTTTGGAAATACTCAGTACCACCCACAGTGCGCATATTTGCTTATCTGACATTGAAAGATCGCACCTTGACACGTGATGTGCTTGAAAGAAGAGGGATAGCTTGTGACACTTCATGTGTCATGTGTTCAGAGGGATACCGTGAAACAGCAGTGCACTTGCTGTTTGAGTGCTCCTATGTATTGTACAAGGTTAAGAAGAAAGATATGAAATCAAATGAAAAGAAAAAAGTAATAGTATGCTAATAGCAAAATTTTGTTCCAGTCATTAGAAGAATGATTTGTAATCAGCCATAAAAGCTCTTAAATGAAAGAAATTTAATTAATTTAGTAGAATATTATATCACTACAAAATTCCTTACGCAAGAAGTTTGCCATAATATAAAGACAGATGAAAAGAAAAGAACAGCAATGGAATCAAGGTAAAAGCAAATTCCAATACACTTGCTGCACCCATATCATTTGCACTAAAGCTCAATTAGTTTTACACAAGCATCAACCATTATACTATCTCATTCCTCAAACTATACCCCAATTACACTATCTCTAACCTATACATAGTTACCGATACATATTATCAAAAGCTACTAAGAAAAAAAATTTATCTTGCTTAGCTTCTGATCTTCTTGTAGATCTTCGTTTGTGAAAAGAAGCTCATACTGATAAATAATGAAACATTCACTTGTCAGTTGTCAACAGATTCCTCTTGACGATTGTCACATGTACATTAGGTATGATCGCAAAGTCATGCTGGAAAATAGCAGTATGTGACACGTGCAAAATCTGATATGCAAAAACAAAACAAAAAGATCTCATCTTAGTAATTCAGGTAACAACATTACAATGTGAGCCAGTACATACTAGGTACATAGTCTAATTGAAAACAATCGACATTACAACAACAATAAAAAACTCAAAAATAATTTGTAATTTACCCTCTTGCAGTCCCAAGAATAATTCACATTCTAATATAGCAAGTGACGAACTATTGGATAAGTAATTGTTTGTTCCCTAACACAAACACTGTGTTTTCTAATTACTATGAAAAAATATTGTTGGAATTTAAACATTAAAAACTCAAAATTTCAAGTTAATATGTTTGCATATTATCTTCAATTGATTGACTAGCCGTTATGTATTAATTATTTCCGTTGATATGATATGAAGATTTGAAATTAAAACTGAGATATATTTCTTTAACTGTAAATCATTTCTGTTGGTGACAATTGATTTCATATTTATTACTCTTTAATAGTAAATATATTCACAGCAATCATGCATATGCGTTTCCTATTTGGGTATTCAAGGCATATGGCAGTTTTGTCTCTTTCTCTTCCCTAATTCATGCAAAAACGTTTTTGACTTTCTAAATATAAGTCCTTCTTCTCATTCTTAGGGATAAACCAGAAACAGAAAAAAAAAATACAGTCTTTCCGTATCATCTTAACCTATTCATATTATTCCTCTAGATTTCCAATTCACTACTACAATAATATTATTCGATAAATTGCTGGGTATCAAGGAGTTGTCATCTGTCACTTCCACGGTCGTGTCCCAAGAAGTTGACTATCCCGGATTATCTTGGTTGCGATTCCAAATCTTGCACGGTAGAGACGGAATTCGCTTAAGGACAGTGCTTCGCACAATCCGGGTAACTCAATTTTAATTATAATTTATTTTCTGAAAATTATCCGATATTTTTTATTATATTTTAAAGTTAAAAAAAATAACAATCTTAAGCGAATTTTCTCTTTAATTGGACAAGACAAGAAATAATAGTTTATTAGTATACTTTCTTAGATTACATAATTCTACTGTTTTTGATTAAGGAATATTTCTTATATCATTAGACAGAATTACTTAGGCAAGCTTTTACTCTAAATATTTCTTATATTTTTATTCTGTTGATTAAATTACAGTTATTTTCTATCATTATATCTTCTTTACTCAAAATGGGTCTAGACGATGTTTATACACTCAAACCTGAAAAATTTAATGGATCTGGATTTAATAGATGGATAGAACAAATGGAAGCATGGTTAATTGCATTAGGTTTAATACCTGTATTAGGAAAAACTGCACCATATACAAAAGAAACTAGCAAAGAGGGCAATCATGAAACTCCCACACTGGGCATTCAAGAAACTCCCACAGAGGACACTTCCAAATCAAAACCTAGTCTTGAGGAAGTAGAGTTTCACTGTCGTTTTCGAATTTTAAGTTGTCTTTCTAATGATCTTTATGAAATTTATAGAAAATATGAAAAGGCTATAGACATATGGAATGCATTAGAGGATGCATATAGTAGGGATAATGAAGGATTAATAAGGTTTACAATTTCTGATTTTCATAGTTATAAAATGGTTGACGAAATTCCTATCAATGATCAGATTCATAAATTTCAAAATATGGTTCAAGAAATACATAGAGGTGGAGGGACAAAATTAGATGAAAATTGTCAAGTTACTTGTCTCATAGATAAATTACCACCTTCTTGGTCAAAGTTTGCTCAAGATCTTAGAAAATCACAAAATAAACTTGAAATGAGGTCTGTCATTCAATCAATTAGAATTGAAGATCAATTTAAACTTCGACTAAGAAAAGAAGATCAAATGTCATCCAAAGTTCATTTAACTGAAAAGCAAAATAATATTAAAAATCAACACTTTCAAAATAAGAATAAGAATCACAAGTTTCACGGAAGAAATTTCAAGAAAAGTGGAAATATGCACAAAAACAAGTTTAATAAATCAAAGAAATTTTCTAGACCCAATCATGAGAAAAAGAGTGATAGTGATCAATTCTGCTATGTTTGCGGCTGAGACAACCATTATGCAAAAGATTGTTTCTATCGAAAAAAAGAGAAGATTGAAACCAATAAGAAGATCAGCTCAAGTCAAAACAAATCTCAAGTGAACATGATCGAAACAAAACCCGTTGACTCATCTTTCAGGTTAATATCTATAAATCCATCTATTAATCTTACTTATACAAATTTAGATTGGTGGTTAGATAGTGGAGCAAATACACATGTATGTACTAATAAATTTTATTTCTCATCCTGTCAGATCTCAAGTGGAAGAAGTGTAACAGTAGCTAATGGAACATCTGTCAAAGTATTAGGCGTTGGAGAAATAAAATTAAAATTTACTTCCGGAAAAACTATTATTCTTAGAGATGTACAACATGTTCCTGATATTGGAAAAAATTTGATTAGTGTATCTTTGTTAGTACAATTAGGATATAAAATAGTTCTTGAATCTAATAAAGTTGTAATTTCTAAGAATGACGTTTTTATTGGAAAAGGATATGTAACGGATGGCTTATTTAAATTAAATATTGTTTCTCATTTAGTTAATGAGGTGTCAATGATTTCTACTGATGAGTCAACTTCTTCAAATGCTATCAAAAATAACAATATAAATAATTCACTTGATAATTGGCATGGTCGTTTAGGACATGTGCATTATAAAAAACTTGAAAAAATGTCTCAGCTAAATCTGATACCTAAATTTAAATTAGATATTAATTCAAATTGTGAAACTTGTGTCCAATCAAAAATGCCAAGGAAGTCATTTAAACCAATTCAATTCAGAGATACCCAAAAATTAGAATTAATTCATAGTGATGTATGTGATTCTAATAAAGGCCCTACTAGAGGTGGAAGTAGATATTTTGTAACATTTATAGATGATTACTCTAAATTTTGTTATATATATCTCATAAAAACTAAAGACGAGGTACTAAATAAATTTGAGAAATTTAAATCAGAAGTAGAAAATCAACAAGAAAAAAGAATAAAAATTTTAAGATCAGATCGAGGTGGAGAATATACCTCAAATGAAGTAGCATTATTTTGTGAAAAACATGGAATTATACATGAAGTTACTGCTCCTTACTCACCCCAATCTAATGGTGTTGCAGAACGTAAAAATCGAACATTACTAGACATGGTGAATGCCATGATAATAAGTTCAGGTGTAACACAAAATTTGTGGGGGGAAGCACTTCTATCAGCATGTTATATTCTTAATAGAATTCCAGTTAAAGATAAAAATAAAACACCATATGAATTTTGGAAAGGATATCCTCCTAGACTTAATTATTTTCGAGTTTGGGGATGTTTAGCAAAAGTAATAATTCCTGAACCAAAAAGAAAGAAAATAGGTCCAAAAACAGTAGATGATATATTTATAGGATATTCACTAAATAGTAATACATATAGATTTCTAGTTACTAAATCTGAAATAAGAGAAATATCAAATGATACAATTATAGAATCTAGAGACGCTGTTTTCTTTGAAAATATTTTTCCATTTAAAAATGATAATTATACGAACTTACCATCTACATCAAAATCTATTTCAATTTCAAATCATGATTATTCACTGGAACCAAGAAGAAGTAAAAGAGAGAAAATAGGAAAGAATTTTGGTGAAGAATATATAACTTATTTAATTGAAGATAATCCAAAATCTTATGAAGATGCAATGAGATCTCCAGAAGCATCATTTTGGAAGGAAGCAATTAATAGTGAAATTGAATCTATTATAAGTAATAATACTTGGATATTAACTGATTTACCTCCAGGTACTAAAGTTTTAGGTTGTAAATGGATTTTTAAAAAGAAACTCAAAACAGATGGAACAATAGAAAGATTTAAAGCTAGATTAGTAGTACAAGGTTATACACAAAAAGCCGGTATAGATTATTTTGATACGTATGCACCGATTGCAAGAATAACTACAATAAGAATTTTACTTGCATTAGCATCAATATATAAACTTTTAATACATCAAATGGACGTAAAAACTGTATTTTTACATGGAGATCTTGAAGAAGAAGTTTATATGCAACAACCAAAATGATATATAGCCAAAGGACAAGAGAACAAAGTTTGTAGATTAGTTTGATCCTTATATGGTTTAAAACAAGCTCCAAAACAATGGCATGAAAAATTTGATAATGCAATGTTATCACATGACTTTCAAATTAATGAATCAGATAATTGTCTTTATTATAAAAAGGAAAATAATGAATATATTATACTGTGTCTTTACGTAGATGACATATTAATTCTTGCTCCAAATATAGAATTAATAAATAAAGCAAAATCAATGTTATCACAGAATTTCGATATGAAAGATTTAGGAGAAGCTGACGTTATCTTAGGAATGAAAATTATTAGATCTCCTAATTCAATTATATTATCTCAATCCCATTATACTCAATCAATCATTGATAAATTTGGATTTTCTGATTTAAATTCAGTAAATAGACCATATGATCCTAATTCACATTTGTATAAAAATAAAGGTGATCCAGTAGAACAAGGAAAATATGCACAAATTATAGGTTCTCTTATGTATCTAACTAATAGAACTAGACCCGATATATCATATGCAGTTTCAAGATTAAGTAGATATGCAAATAATCCAAATAAAAAACATTGGATAGCATTACAAGGAGTTTTTAAGTACCTTAAAGGAACTACATCATATGGTCTTAAATTTATGGGTTATCCATCAGTTTTAGAAGGATTTACTGATGCAAATTGGATATCAGATTCTTTAGATATTAAATCCACAACAGGATATGTATTCCTTTTAGGAGGTAGCGCAATTTCATGGCAATCAACTAAACAAACCATTATTGCTAAAAGCATTTAGCACAATGGAAGCTGAATTGATAGCTCTAGATACCACTTGTATCGAAGCAGAGTGGTTAAAAAAATTATTATCTGATATACCTTTAATACCTCAACCAATTCAATCTATATTAATTAATTGTGATTCTAGAGCTGCTATTGAATTTTGCAAGAAAAAGTTAATAAATTCAAAGTTAAACAGAAATATAAAAAGAAGACAAAAATCAATTAAACAAAATATAAAAAATGAAATTGTTACTATTCAACATGTAAGATCAGAAAACAATCTTGCTGATTGCTTTACTAAAGGATTAAATAGGACAAAAGTCCAAAATTCATCGAGGGGGATGGGATTATGCCCATAATGAGTCTTCTTGCGGTGGCAACCCAATCTCTGATAGGCGATCCCTTGAAAGAGATTCAATGGGTAATAACAAACCGATAAGTCATTACTATAATCTGCACTTTTTCTGAAGGTAAGTTTAGCTTTTTCTAAGGATAAGAGAGGTCGTCAGAAATAAAATGGTGTTTTCTGACGCACTTTTGACACACTTAAAAATTCCAACGGTAGGTCGACGAAAATTGTTGCGGATGGAAAAGCCCTGTTGTCCGCCCTTGGAAATGTCTCATGTCTGCCCTCAGAAATACTTTTGGATGAGCCATGACCCGCCAAACAAATCAAATACTATTTTTTATTGATGGCCCTTGAAAATAGTTGACCCCATGCCCTTGGAAATGTTTTGGAAGTTGTAACACATATTATTTCCATGAGCTACCCTTGGAAATGTTTTGGTTATTATATTTATATTATTTTATAAGGAAGGCTCACGGAAATACTTGGCTACTATGCCCTTGAAAATGTTTCATTGATGCAATTAATATTATTTTTTAGTTATACTAACTATTTCCATGAGACTACCGTTGGAAATATTTAGCTCCTGGAGACATAAACATTTCCATTTATTGAGATCTTCCTTTGAATGTTGAACATTCAATTAACATAGAACTTAATTCCAAAATAACAGACAGTAATTAATAAAATAAAATAATTTATATAACACATCCTAATTAATAAGAACCATAACTACCATAACTAACAACAAAATTGTAAAAAAATTTATATAACACCTCCTAATAACCATTACTAACAACTCGTAAAAAAATTGTAAAAATGAGATCCACAATTTTACATGAAATTAAGTATCAATTAATGCTCCAATTATATTACATTATATTATACACCTCAACAACAAAATAAAATATGTGCATGCATGCTTTCAGACCACATCTAAGTAGCAGTGCGTTTTCGAGATCCTTGGCAAGAAGCAATGCATAGCTCATCATTCAACATCATGCAGCTTGTAACCGCAACAGTAGGTCTCGATCGCGCATTATGCGACCTAGCTCGTCAGTCAATATCACTATTCATTAGTGCTTCCTTTCCCTTCCCTTCCAATCTTGGCTATGCTATACAGATCCCATATCATGTATTACAAAAACTTTTTATCAAACAGACCAAAGGTTTCAAAATTACCAAAATTAATCAGATGTTTCAGTAAAAACTAATTTGACTTCGCCAGAAGAAGTTTTAACAGGGGCAATTTAGTCATTTTCTTTGATCTGGCCCTGCTTTTACTTCCGGTGTTAAAATTACAAAATCTCAAAGCACAAAATAATACTGACCCGCTGCATTTTGAATAGGTGCCGACAAAAATATATTATAAAGAAATAAAATGTACCATCTTTGTCCTTAGTTTTTCCTCTTCATTAAAAGATAACTCCAGCAATCATATTCCAGCAAAAAAAAAAATGCCAACAAAATCACTACTTTTGAATTCATAAAATTACCCTTTATATCAACTAAATAGCTTATTATCAATAATAGGAGACGCAAACAGTGCTCACAAGAAGTAATACATAAAATGGTGTAATAGAAGAAGCCAATCTATTTAATTTAGATACAAAATATTTTGACAAATGATGCAATACATAAGATCTCCCTTTGTGTAAATACCTGTACTCAACACTTGTGCCATAGTGTTGTCCTTTTGTTTTCATCTTAATTTTCATATCTTTTACACATGACATGATGTTTGAAACATAGACGAATGTTCTGTTGCTTTTTTTTTTTGTTTGGAGAATGTTCTGTTGCTTTGGGTATAACACAAATAGCTCGACTGATAAGTTTGAAATTATCACAAGTTTATACCCAATTTTACTTACTAATTGACTAATTGACACAATTTTACTTACTAATTTTACTAGCAGACATAATTTTACTTACTAATTGACACAATTTTTTATCCAATTTCATAATTATTCAAATTAACAGCCACGAACAACATAACATATAACAACTAAAAAGAAAATTTGGGCAATTTGAATCAATTCTAAACCCTAAACCTAATTTAGAAAATCTAGTCTTCAAACCTAACCTACGGGCAATTTTACTAATTGACCAATTTGGGGCTATGCTTTACTGGTAAATGGTAAAGGATCCAAAAAAGACCTGCAATTGTCATTTTGCTGCTGCATACCTCCTCATGTAGACCCAACTGTTGTGCAAAACTTCACTCATAGACTACTCAACTGGCTCGCACGACTAAACATCTGGCTCGCACGGATGCTCGCTAGCTCGCAAGGCTGCTCCTGTGAATCTGTTGATGCAGGGATCTCCTCTACATTATTGCATACTGGTCCATCATTATCATAAATCTTTTGTATAAGACTACATAATTTACCGTTATCAATATTTTTTTTCAAAAATTAACCAAAACTGCCCCCATCCATTCTACTTCATATGTAAAGGGGTAGAAAGGAACTTCCCTCTTAACCAAAACTGCCCTATCCATTCTATTTCAAAAATAACAAGGACTATAACCTTCGAAACCATCAGCCATAACAGTGGATCTATTGTTTGTTCTACACAAAAATAACAAAACAACATGTCAGAATGATCCAAACTGTACCTCACAAACTGAAAAGTGATAAATAAATTGTTAAAAATATTGCAAAAATTAGGAAACATTCACAAAGAAAGGAAATATTGCATATGGAGAGAGTTAGACATCGTTCTTTAACGCTCACAAACTCTGAGTATATACATGGCAGATGTCAATTTTAACGCTCAGTGTATAGAAGAAAAGAAACTGCAATGTATGAATGACTATATGCTGGTACAGTTGTATTAGAGGCTTGTACATAGAAGGTATGGACCGGTATAGAGGTATTGTATAAAATGCACAAAAAACAATTCACATGAAAGAGCTACAAAAATAGAAAATGCAATCTAGCCCTTAAAGGCTATACAAGGTACATCACTGGTTTAAGGTCAAACTCGTTACTCACCACTTGATTAAAAACAGAAAAGTGGTTTAAGGAGAAACAAGATATAAACTCACCACTTAATTAAAAATAGAAAAGTGGTTTAAGGTCAATTAATAAAATATGCATGCTACATCACTGGTTTCTTTTTTCAATGCCAAACACTGAGATACAAATTGGTAGAACCAAGAATAATTGATTTCTAGAGATTCTAGAAAAGCCTTGATTTTGTGATAAATTACCAGTTGTCGCTAGTGTAGGGTTGTAGCAGTAAATAAGAAAGAACAATACTAGTGTATGTAAATTAAAATGAAATCAGTTACCAGTTGCCGATCGGAGACAGAGCGGAGGGCGGGGGTGCAGCTGAGGGGAGGAGGGGGGTTAAACCCTAGGCGAATTGGTGGCTAGGTTTAGTGAGGAAAGAGGGAGAGCGGGAGATGACAAAAAAAATAAGTTTGTAGATCGAGAGGGAGAGCGCGAGAGGAATATTGGTGAAATTTCGAGGGGGAACAAAGAAGGGAAACAAAAATTTAGAGATTTTGGCGCGATCCAGAAAGAAAGAATACAAGGGTTTTGGATTATACATCTCTGATTTGGTTTTGGAAGAAAAACACCAAGTCCCAGAGAAGAACTCTGTGTGTGTCACACTTAGGCATCTGCCCACAAATTTACATCTCCTGAGGTAACACAATATTTATGTTTAGATCGGAGCTGTTTGATCAGAATTATCACTGTTATTAAAGGATCCAGATGATTTCATCTATAGTGGATCTAAGCAGAAATAGTATGTTACCTCAGCGAAATGGGCCTGCTGCTCACAGCCCATATAATGGAGGCATCCATTGGTAATCATGACCCTTCATCACCCATCAAACGATTCATATCAGTGGATGATGAAATTGATGATTTTTGTACAGCAAATAATATTAATAAATTCCAAAAAAAATATTTTCTACTTTTATACATACCTTGTGACCAAATAATGTTTGTAATTATCAATTTCATATAATTTCATCAATATTTGTTCAAACAAATTGAGCTAATAATTGTGGACCGTTCATTTTCCTGTGAATAATCAACGGTTGATCTGCGATGAAATAATGCCTAATTTTTTTTAAAATGATCAAGTTAGTACTAGGAACCTTAAAAACAAAAAAAAATTGGATTTCCAACAATTATAAGCTTCGATCCAATGTGTAATGTTTATAGCCTTACGATGTCGTTATATTCCGTCGCTTGGATGGATGTGTAAATGAACATCAAATTAGATCAAACTTACCAACAATGAATTTAATGGAACACTCTTTGATTTGAACGGTTCCGATCGACCAACGGACGACGTTTGTCTTTGTTTCTTCATTATCTCATCCAACGAGAGTTGATGTTCTATGATCATTGATGTTTGACGTAAGTCTTTGATAAAACATACATGTACAACTATACAATTTAATTTGTCAAAATTATTTAACAATGCAAAAAAAATGTTCTAACATTATCTTTTGGTATAAATTTTATCAATATTATTTTAAATTATTGTCATTTTAATAATTGTCATTCTATCAATCTGGTAGTAAAAATATTGAACTAGTTAAATTTATAATAAGAGCCCATATATAAATTAATTGAACAATCCGATAGAAATTTTTTTATAAATTTTATCAATATCATTTTAAATTATTGTCATTTTAATAACTGTCATTTTATCAATCTGATAGAAAAAATTAATTGAACATTACACCATATATGCTCATAATATATATTATATTAATCACAACAGTAACATACTAATTACATATAATTTTCGAAATTAGAATTATAAAAATAATTATTTAATATCTTGCAAATTTTTTATTTTGAAGCAATTTCAATTCATAAATCAATTAAACTAAAATTAAAATACAAAATGTACTCAAATTTGTATTGGTTGTCTAATGTTTCCAAAAAGTCAGAGGAGATTCTTTCTTTCATAGGAACATAGTAGTTTAGACGATAAACAATGCACACCAAATACATCAACTGAAGACTGATTTTATGTTTACTGTGCTGCACGAAGCTAAAACTGATCTGTCCAGATCCGAAAATTTTCCTTCCCTAGCGCCAGATACATTTCACTGAATGTGCGTAAGAAGTCACTATTCTATAAGGTAATATAATATTTCTGTTTAAATCCAATCTTAGATGATGCACATGCTTCATTAATATTTGTGTATAATAATGATCAGACGGTTCCGATCTAAACCACTACAACAGAATGGTTTATCAGCGACCGGTATCAGAGACCGGTGCTGACGCCGGTCGCTGATACTCAATTTTTTTCCAAAAAAACAGAAAAAAGAAAAATCTGCGGCAACCAACACTTTCAGCGACCGGCGCCATCACCGGTCGCTGAAAGTTTTTTTTTTTTAAAAAAAAAAATTGGTGAAATTTTTCGCTGAAAAAAAGGCGCCAGCGCTGATACGAAATCTATCATCAAAACCCTTTGAAATCGATTGCCAAAACCTCAAACCTCTCTCTTCTAGAAAATCAATCGCTGAAATCGATCGCTAAAAAAGGCACCTCTTCCACTTCTCTTGCGATTGCGACTCCCCAGTAGAGATGGCATCTCTTCCACTTCTCTTCGCTCACTGGTATGATCTCTGTATAACGGGCTTTGATCAGTGGGTTCAGTTCAGCAACTTCAGCTAGCTGTGCTTATTTTTTTACTTTTGTTTGTTAAGTGTTGAGTGCATATGAAATGATCAATCTTCGTTGTTTGTTAAGTGTTAAGTGTTTCTTCTCAAATTTCTCAATTTTGGGACCAATTTTAGTTTGATTTGGGTTTCTAAACAACTAGGTTGTTTAATTTCAGTGGAGCAAAGGAAAACCCTGACTTGATTTGGTAAGTCCCTGCCTCTAATTGTGCCAATTGCAAAAGCCCCCCCTAATTATTTCTTTATTTTGCAATTTCAGTCGAACCAAATACAAACATAAAATCTTTTATGAACAAGAGATACAAGAAGTCTTTCAATTCCCCATTAAAATTTAGGTATGTTGTGCTTCACCTTTAATTTATATCCTTTCATGTATCATATTGCATAAATTTAACTAATTATGTGCTTGTTGTAGGCCATTTCATTAATATATTTTAAGAGGTTCTACTTGCAGTGGTCGGTCATGCAACATCACCCTAAAAGTATCATGTAAGCTAATATATGGTATATTTATTTATGACATTAGGCTCAAATCCTTTACAAATCATGTCATGTAGAAAACTCAAGGCTTATCAATTTGACTTTTCTTGCATATTCCATCTATAAGAGTGTAATAGGTCATGACATTAGGCTCAAGCCCTTTAATGTACCTGCAAAGTGCAAAGTGCAATTTTACTTAATTTATTTGCTTGATTTTTTTTTTCTTTGTGTTTATCTTCCTCCTGGTAATAACTATAGATTGCAAGAAGCCATTCTTTCAATGATACTGGTCATGCAAACTCTTCCAATGAACTCACTGCACAGGTAATTAAACCATCTTATACTGAATTATTAATATGCATAAATTGTTTGGTATCCAAGAAATGCCCTCTATGAGAAAACAGACAAATCAGAGGGCATAGGCCATGTTTCTGTCAAATCCAAGTTCACAAACAGAAAGAAGACTCTTTTTCATGCAGTTTAGACCCAAATTTTGTATTATTTGGATTTTTATACTATTTTCTATGAATTTTTGAATCTCAGCTTTTCAATTTTCTTGATATATTTATAAAGAAAGGTCCATGAAGGAAGGCTCGGATCGCGAATCCGACGGTCGGATCGGGCTCGAAAGAAAGGCTTTTCAATTTTCAATTTTCTTGATATATTTATTGTTTGATCGATGTGAATGTGGAATTATATGTCATTTGTTGTCTTATTTATGTTATTTGTTGTCTTATTTATGTTATTTGAAATGTCATGGAGAAATGTAAATAACAAAATATACAAAAAAAATGCTGATATAAGTATCAGCGACCGGTATTTAGGTATCAGAGACCGGTTACACCAGTCTCTGATACCTTTTCATGACGTCAGTAAAAAACAACTGCGACCAAAAAATTTGGTCGCAGAAAAAGTATCAGCGACCGGATGACGTCATTCAGCGACCTGTGACGTCATCAGGAGGGTATCTGCGACAATGCTTTCAGCGACCGGAGTATTAGCGACCGTTTTTCACTTTCTGCGACCGGATTGATTTTCTGCGACCGGCGCCAATACTTTCTGCGACCGGTTTTCCGGTCGCAGAAAGTGGGATTTGCTGTAGTGAACGCAAATATTATGTTACCTCAGAGCATATGAATTCGCTTCTTTTCTCAAATCCATCTGAGGATCTGTCCTCTTTTTTTTTCACTTCCCTCTCGAAATTTCATTATCCCGCCGCTCTCCTCGTTTTATCCAAGTCCATTAGAATTTTCATCTAGGGTTTAACTATTTTCCTTTCTTATTGGCTGCACCCAGTTACTCACCCTTTGACTCTCAACCTCAGGACTTCACCGATGCAAGCTGCCGTGGGATTGTCAGCACCGCCGCTACATCATGCGGCACCGGTGACCTCTCTCCGCCGCCCCTTAGTGCCTTCGCCCTCTCTTCTTCGACGGCTGGGTTCCCTAACCCTAGTTATGGGATGTCAAATCAACGGTGACTTTGGAGAATTGCAAATTCTCGTTCTCTTTTCGTTCCCTAACCCACTTGTTTCTTTCATTTCTTTTTCATTTTTACGATTGGGAACTATCTGGTAAATCAACCTTTTCCTAAGTTTTTTTCTATTTCTTTGTGTTGTTTGAAATTGAACGATCAGGCCTTGAATTGAATTGTCGGTAAACTGTGGTTGTTGGTTAGACTTTTGCTTGTGAATTGAATTGTGGAATCGAGCCTTGAATTGCTTGAGTTCTATTTTTTGCTAATTGGTTGAATTGTCGTGCTGGATTTCTGATTTTAGATTGAACAAATTGGTTGAATTGTCGAGCCTTGAATTACTGCAACTTATAATCTGGTGGTAAATTGAGTTGTGTTGTGAAATTTGTATCAGTGATCCCAGCTTGAGGTGATCTTTTTCTTTATTTTCTTTGGGTGTTAAATCTGTTGAAATGTATAGAATTTGGTAAAAGAACTTTGAATTTTAGTCCAACCCGACAACTGTGACTAGAAACCCTAGTAATATATACAAATGTCTTAAAATTTCTTTCGATAGAGTTTTCAGTATCAATTGCTAAGCAGTATCTGCTACTAATGTGTGATTTATCATTTAGGGGGCTTAAAAATATTCTTCGGGCATCAATCAAGAAGATGAATTCCAATGAGTGGGAGCACAGTGCTGTTGTAATCCAGTCGAGTACAGTGCGAACCAACTGATTTTGTCCAAATCAGGTAATAAGGCAGCAATTTAATTTAGAAATGTTTTAGTTTTAGTTTTTTTTTTTTGGTTCAACATTGTCGGTTAGCATTTGAATTGAAGACTAACAAAACCTACGGGCTATTGTTTTAATTTCATAGATGAACAGGGACTTTATAGAAATGTAGGAGATTTTCTGGAAGTCCTTCACATGTTTGAAGTTTTTTCCAATAATCAAGGTCATGACAGTCTGTATTCTGATACAGATGGGCATTTATCAATGCATCTTTCAGTACTATTAATATTTCTCTTAGTTGATTTAATGTTTTTGGTTAACTTTTTACTAGATGAATAGATTGTTTAGGGAATCAGCTGACAGAGAAGTAACCTTGTTATGTGAGTTAACTAGGCAGGAACAGCTCCATATGGAGAAAATAACAGTGAATAACTCCATCTCCTAAAACTATTTAACTCCTCAAAAAAAGTTACTTGTTGCAGTTCTACTGCATGACTTGCAAGATATGTTTCTCTAAAGAGCTCTCCACTCTTAATTCGTAGTCTTACTAACTACTTGCACATTACTTTGTTTGTGCCTCAAAAGGTGCATGTTTCAATTTTGCTATACACCTTTAAAATGTAAATCTTTGACGGTGAATCTGCTCCTGATAGGGATATATGCCAAGTCTGGTTTGAAGGAGCTCCAACAAATTTTCCCAGCTAGAAGGTAAAATGAAAAACTTTATGAATCACACAATATTAGTTTTTCTTGTTTCTGTTGAATTATTTTCATTCCAAACTTGCACAAACAATAGATGGTGTCTTGTCGAGATCGACACTTCCTTGTCAGACTTGAAATGGGAAATTGATCATGTCATCTCATTAATCCATTCTTCAAAGACCTACATGGTATTTACTTTACCTTTTTCTCTCTAGAAGTACAAAAACCTTAATATAAATATATACTATTAATTACTGGATGTAATTTTTGAAACAGAATCTGAATATAGGCATAGCATTGTAGTTAATTGCACGAGGTGCTGGAACATAGATGGTGAGATCTATCAACTGTCATAAAATAGCAGCAACCATCAAACAAGAGTAGGTAAGCACATAATTGTTATTAACCTTGACTTCTACTCATTAATCCAACGACATAGAATCGTAATTTGTTAATTTGTAGTTGGAAGGCAACATAAAACTTCACATGGTTTAGAGTTTTATTAATTCTTGAGGGAAGAGCATAAAAACAAAGCTCTCCTGATAACCATGTATTTGGAGTGATTGATAGGTAATTATTAAATTGAAATGTTTATGATGCAAAATGGGTACTAAAAAGTTGGTGTGTGGCTGAAGCATAATTGGTGCATGCCAATAGAGGTTTATTAAAAAATTCAAGGGGTTTATTAAAAAATTCTCTTGTTAATATCAATTTTATGAAATTTACTTCTGTACTATAGATGCCACAAATTAAAAAAAAATATGTCCAATTTAGAGCAGTATTTTTTTTTTCCTTTTATTACTTCTATGGTTTGATTACTTCTAAGGTTTGAGACAGGAATCCAAGATTGCATTGCCACTGTATTTTTTTCCTTGTATTTTTTGTTGTACATTTACTTTTTTTCCATTATTGCTTATATACATGTACTTTTTCTTGTACAGTATGGAAACAATGCTTGAAAAATTCAAATATACAATAATCAACGATACTCTGCTATTTAAAACAAACTAACTCACTTTTTCATTTTTACAGCAGTGACAACATAGCAAGATAAAAGGAAGAGTGACTGCATTAATCACGTAAAAAGGAAGAGTGGTTGCAAATTTAGTTGATTCTAAATATAATTTTGTTAGTCGTCTTGAATTAGGGTATATTTTGTGTATATATAGAACTTTCTTTTAGAACTTCTATTGTAATGTGTTTTGGTATTTTGATACAATGTACTATGATTATACAATGTCGATTAATGTTAATTACATGTTTGTCCTCTATATTTTAATGTGTTTGTTAATTTGGTTGAATGAAATTGGGGAATTTGGCTGAATGGGGAATTGGCTGAATTGGAATTGGGGAATTGGTTGAATGGGAATTGGAAATACCATAGTGGGTCCCACAAACTCTACCTTTGGAAATAACCTGTTGG
This sequence comes from Carex rostrata, assembly GCF_964058835.1. Classification (NCBI taxonomy): domain Eukaryota; kingdom Viridiplantae; phylum Streptophyta; class Magnoliopsida; order Poales; family Cyperaceae; genus Carex; species Carex rostrata. Next base: position 1,759,019 of record NC_135927.1, read on the forward strand.
GACCCACACACTTTGCCCTTGGAAATACTATGCTGGGTCCCACATGAGTTACCCTTGGAAATAACCTGTTGGGACCCACACGTCCTGCCCTCAAAAATAATACAGTGGGACCCACGCACTTTGCCCTTGGAAATAATAAAGTCATGGGCTTGATGCCAAAGTATTTCTGACGGTAGTTTTTCTGACGGGGGCTCACAGAAAAAGTAAGAAAGTAGTATTTCCAAAGGTAAGGGGATGGAAAAAGTCTGAAAAATGGTATTTCCATCGAGGCTATTTTTGACGGTAGTATTTCTGAGGGTAACACACGGAAATGACGCCTTTTGGGCTTTTTCCAAGAGTACGCCGATGGAAAAAGCCATATTTTAACCCTCAGAAAAAGTGCAGATTCTAGTAGTGAGTTGACCAAAAGAGTACACATTTTTTTTGGAGTATCGACTCCAACCCCATTCCTATGGTGAGTGTGCTCTATGTAGATGGTAGGATGAGCATATTAGCTCTTAATGAGAACCGAGGCGGTAATTTCCGCAAGATATGTCTCTACACATATCCTTGGTAGGTAACTCACCTATATGAGAGTGTATGTATACGGCCGTGGTGCGAGGCATGGGTAAGCCTTCAAGACTCTCATGAAAAATCCAAGGTATTTGCGTAAGGCCATTTAATGCGCTCACTGTGATGAGAATCTCCATATTGTGTGTATGGTAGTGGAATTTGGAACAAAGGAACGAGTTCAAGACATAGTTCTCTCTATTTCCTCCAAATATTAAGCTATCAATACTAGATGAAGTTCAAAGTTTGTAAACTACTTCATCGATGCGCAATAGATATTCAGCAATTTAGTTCTATAAATTTCAATCATTTGATATTCTTATATTTTGAGTTTTGTGGGGGATTGTTGGAATTTAAACATTAAAAACTCAAAATTTCAAGTTAATATGTTTGCATATTATCTCCAATTGATTGACTAGCCATTATGTATTAATTATTTCCGTTGATATGATATGAAGATTTGAAATTAAAACTGAGATATATTTCTTTAACTGTAAATCATTTCTGTTGGTGACAATTGATTTCATATTTATTACTCTTTAATAGTAAATATATTCACAGCAATCATGCATATGCGTTTCCTATTTGGGTATTCAAGGCATATGGCAGTTTTGTCTCTTTCTCTTCCCTAATTCATGCAAAAACGTTTTTGACTTTCTAAATATAAGTCCTTCTTCTCATTCTTAGGGATAAACCAGAAACAGAAAAAAAATACAGTCTTTATGTATCATCTTAACCTATTCATATTATTCCTCTAGATTTCCAATTCACTACTACAATAATATTATTCGATAAATTGCTGGGTATCAAGGAATTGTCATCTATCACTTCCACGGTCGTGTCCCAAGAAGTTAACTATCCCGAATTATCTTGGTTGCGATTCCAAATCTTGCACGGTAGAGACGGAATTCGCTTAAGGACAGTGCTTCGCACAATCCGGGTAACTCAATTTTAATTATAATTTATTTTCCGAAAATTATCCGATATTTTTTATTATATTTTAAAGTTAAAAAAAAAATAACAAAATGTATATATATTTTCAAGAAGAGGACATGTATAAGAGTGTTTAGTTACCATGCTCGATTAGTAATCACAATAAACCATAACGAGTACAAGCTATTTAGGAAATCTGACCAAATTGAGGCCAGTACGGTTCTCTCATAGGGGCCCCTCAAAGTCATGCCCTTGCCACCCTTGCCCCCTGTATCATGTACCAGGATTGCCCTTTGGTCACAAGTTTGCACCCTCTATTGCCGAGCTATAAGAAAACATAATGAAAAAACTGTAACAGTTTAGCAAACTGGCAATTACTTTTAGGGGAAATGTCATGTATAGCCCTCAAAAACTTAAAAATTACGTATTAATTTCAACATTAGTTTTGTGATTTTCATTTATTATTATATCTAACTACATTACCAAGATTACCCGAGGTTGTACAAAAGTAGATGGTGCCAGTAACAATACGAACTGTCTGGTACATCAATCCTTTTACCGTTGGATGAAACTACATAATTTATGGTGCTGATTGGTTTGATTAAATGTGCATATCTAGACTAGAATCATAGGTTTATAAGGCCGACAAGTTACTCAACTAGAGTATTATATATACATGATTTAGTTGAATTAAAATTTGACCCAAAGAAACAAAATTCGTAATGAATTTCTTTGTACGTTCCTCATATGCACATGTGCAGCTATGATACAAGGGCATGAAATCAATCAATTTTTTCAGACAACCTACTCCAACGGAAGCCAGATCCAGTACAATTCTTAGACAGCTCAATTTCGTACCATTGTATACCAGTACCAGTTCTTACAATTTTAGGACAGTTCTAGTCACTGTCTTGCAAATTGGAGTACTGAACCTTAACCAATCCTTAATTGAACCTATATAAACAATTCACCACAAAAGAATTAAAAAATTAAATAAAGTAATACAGTTAAGCTTTAAATTGTGCTTTAAATTTTTAGAATTCCAGATCATGCATATGAAATGTCTAATTTATGCCAACCCATTAATTTCTTTATTTTGGCCAAGGCAAATGCGGAGAAATCAATTCAAAGTTTATGAGCATACCATGAAAATTTAAAATATGAAAACCTAACAAGTAATATCTATAAATTCTAGCAATGACGGGATCAGAGAAAACAAGGGAAAATATCAGAATTAGAGAAATTAAACAAAGCACTCACAAGGCCCACACCTCATACTTTTGTTAAAGAGAAAGAGAGCGAAATTGTGAGTTGGGGAGAAGAGTACCTTAAGCAATGTCTAAGAATGAGATTTGACGAGTCCTTTAAACCAGTCCATCGGAGAGTAATTGCAAAGTTCTAATTTATTTATTTCTAGACTGAATTGAGAAAGGGTAATGCGTAGAGAGAGAACAAACCTAATCGGAGACAGAGTGGAGACTGAAGAGAGGAGTCGATGACGGTTTTTCCTTTCTCACGAAAATTCATCACAAAAATAATCGGAGAAGAAGAGTTTCATCCGCGCTGGTGTAGGGAGGAGGCGAGTTTACTGGCAAGGTGCCATTGCAAGTGTCTGGAGGAGGAGTTAATCGCCTATCTGAAGAGGTTCGCACCTCAAAACAGAAAGATGAAGTTTGGAGTAATGAAGGATATAATTGGAAATACAAAAATACGTATATTAAAATAGTATTTTTTTCAGTTAATTTTTAATAAAAGAAGGTATAAGAATACAACATTAATGGTATTCTCACAAATTCATCAAGTTTAGGATGGCATTTTCTCAATTTCAAAATTTAGAGTTGCATTCTCACATTTTCAAGGTTTTAGAGTGGGCATTCTCACAATTTTTCCTATATATAAATAAAATATACACCTAACAATTGTAATTATTATCTTAAGTCTCATCAATTTTCTCTTCTTTAATCCATTAATTGTTGGATTAAGAAAAAAACAAGAGACGAAAAATATTTTGGTTTTCAAACTAACACAACAAGAATAAGACACTTTTTGCGAGGATAAAAAAGTGATTTTTTGCAATAGACTACTCATTATTCAGCTTTTTTTTTTTGCCACGGACAACCGTCATAAAAGCGTTTTTTCCCTCGCAAAAAGTGTCTACTTTGTTGTAGTGTAATTTACAATTCATAGGTCATGTCATTGTTGGCTCAATTATATATATATGTTGAAAGTAGAGGATATGAATCTGCTGCTATTCTTCTACGAATCTGCTGCTATTCTTCTAAGAATAGCAGCTTCGTGCTTGTCGTTTATGTGTCTATCTCTCTCTTCAAAAGAGGAGGAGAGAGAGAGTGAAGAGAAAAAGTAGAGAGATAAAGAGGAGAGAGATAGAGAGAATAACAGGGAGAGCAGCAAATTTGGATAACAGCGGATTTCATTCCGAAAGTAAAGGTATAGTCTTCAAGTCATTGTTGGCTCTTTTTATTTATTTATTCAACATATCAAAACATACGGCGTGTTGACTACGTGATATCAATTGCTACCAATCTATGTTTGAACAAGTGCTTTTATCCAGTGAATTTGATTACTATTTTTTATAATTTTGCATATTAGATCTAGTCAACGTTTTTTATTCTATTATTCGTTTGAGCCGGTGCTTCGGTTTAGTGGATCTAGCCGTCGCTCTCAGTGCTTCTATTTAGTGGATTTGCCCATCATCTTGTCTCTTAATTATGGGGTTTCTTATTCGCCAAAACAAGCATTTCACTTCTTCTTCATCTCTTTTTCAGAGCTATTTTTTTTCCTCTTTAGCAGTGGAAGGGTGGGTAGAACAAGCTATACATATAGCTAATTACTTATTCAGTGGATCTGCCCATCATCTTGTCTCTTAATTATGGGGTTTCTTTTTCTCCAAAACAAGCATTTCACTTCTTCTTCATCTCTTTTTCAGGGCTTTTTTTTTTCCTCTTTAGCAGTGGAAGGGTGGGTAGAATGAGCTGTACATATAGCTAATTACTTATTTTATATGTTTGATGTTGTTCTCTGTTTTAGTTATTTGTGTTGATGTTTGTTTTAGTTATCTGTGTTGATGTTTGCTATGTATATACTATATTTTTCCTCCTTTTCTTCTCCCTCGCCTCTCTCCTTTTCTTTTTATGATCTTTTGTTTTTGAGCTTCTTTTCTGGTTGTGATATTTGAGTGGTGATTGTTCCGGTCTGGTTGATTTAGTTTTTCAATCTAGTTTAATTCAGTGCCTTTATATTGGGATTTCTGAGTAGTGACTATTCCTATTCGGTTGATTCAGTGTCTTTTCTACTTTGACAAAAGAAACATAAAAAAATATGCACACAGAAGAAACAATAACTTGGCGACATCACAATGATGTTTGTTTTGCAGGAGCTGAACCAAAATCTAATAGGACTTTAATTTTTCTAATCACTTCTTCGTTGCATTATTGGGCAGGCAAATTGAAAAGTGAAGTGGTGCAAGCAATGAAGGCATGGTTGCCAATGGATATGGAGGAGATTCCACTGCGTGAATGGGCGGGCTCGCCTCAGCTGAGCATGATCGAGGATGACACTATTCCAGAATAGGGGTGATGGAGCATAAGGAATAAAATTGAGACTTAGGTATTTTTGATGCTACGGGGTTTAGCACAGTTTTTATAATTGGGTAAAATCTGTTTTTTGTGTGCCCTTTGAGGCAAGTTGGATTGTAATAGGTTATTGGATATCTTTGATTTGTGTCCTGCTGGTATGATCTATTAAGTAGGAGGTGTTATGTTGGTAGGAGTTAATAAGTAGGAGGTGTTTTGATGTTATGATATTCTCAGTAGATGATGTTGTATAAAAACAAAAAAAAAAAACCGTTATTGCTAATGCAATGGGCTATTTGCCTTTTTTTCAAGAAAAAAAGAAAGAAGAAGAAACAATAACTAGACTCCTATTATTTACAATCAAGTAAAGATAAGATCAAATTTGTGTCTACATGATACATATACACACTGTGCGTTGTTAGTTTGTTTATAGCTAAATATTTTAAAAATATTCATTGTCTAATATTATATCTCAGCTTAATACTCTTGTAGTACATGTTATAAGCACTAGAATGTAACTTTTTTGATGTAATGCTCTTATATATATTTAATGAAGTATATACCTACAGACTTTTCACCCAAAATAAAACAAGAACAAAAAGAAAAAAGCACCAATCTCTGGTGGTTGATGGACCCTGTTGGCCCATCTTGATTGTAAAAGGCCCATATATCTTGATTGTAAAAGGCCCAATTACGGTCCAGCTCCGTCCCTCTTTATAACTTTATTACAACGGTGCATATTCCTCCAAAATGAAGAAAAGTCTTACCATAAGTTTATGTGAAAGCAACGACCCAGTTACGCGAATGCCAAGTTTTGAAGAAACATTTTACTACAAAACTATTTATCAGTATCCAACATACCTTCATTTTTTTCAGCTTTTCTTCAATGTCGGCTCACACACTTCTTTTCCATTCTCTCTCTCTTTGAAAGCTTGGCAGAGCTGCCAAGATATTTTATTGAAGCTCAGAAAACTATGCACCTTATGCAACACTACATCACACTAATACACAAATTACGTTACGCGCGCGCTACACTACAAGTATGCATCCAGTAATACCCATGCATCACTCTCTCCATGAAACCTAACCATAAATTAGCATCATATATGATATTCCTGACTAGCGCAGTTTGTTGTGTTATTCCAGCATGCGTACAAGAGAATTGTGCTAGATTAAATTTTCAATAAACTTGTCTAATACAGCATGCGTACAAGAGAATTGTTTTAGACTAAATCTAATCCGTTCATTTGGTATTTAATAGAATTGTTTTAGACTAAATCTAATCCGTTCATTTGGTATTTAATAGAATTGTTTTAGACTAAATCTAATCCGTTCATTTGGTATTTAATAGACGTACCAGATTATAAGATAAATAAATATAAATAGGTTCTATCCCTACCTATTAGAAGTTACACAAAAATATTTTTATCTCAAAATTTTGTAATATTAAGAGAAATGACCAAGGGGAGAGAAACCGTTTGTATGTGAAGTTCAGGTATATATGATGGCTACATCTTTTCATCAGGTATTTTATATGTTTGTCAGAATTATGTTATTTAACATTCTTCAGATTATGTCCATCTATGTTAATACAAAAACTTACTTGTGACCAAATAAATTGGATGAAGATTTTAATTTATCAAATTTATGAGGCACCATATTAAAGTAAAGTTAAGTTTTATGTAGCCATACATTTGTTTTGGTGAATTTAATTGAAATCAAAGGTTCGCAAAATTTTGTTCATAAAATTTGAAAAACATAGGTTATGCTACACCTAGTTCAGAATTCCAGAATGTAAAAAAGTTCTTGTGATTATAACTTTGGTTATGGTTTGAAAAGGTACTTAAATTCGAATTTTTTTTACAAACCATAACTAATTAAATTGATTTTAGTAAAGCAGCATAATTACTTTTTTTTTTTTTACAAAAACCACAAGGACCGAATCCCTAATTTGGTCTCCAAATTTTACTTTTTGGAGAGACTGAATTGGGGATTCGGTCTCCACATTTTTCTTTGTTTCGGTCTCTATTTCGTCCTGTTTCAGCCTGTTTTGGCTCCTGTTTCGGTCTGTTTCGGCTTTTCTCGAACACCTTGTATTTTTGTGATGTATCTCTTCTGTTTCGGTCCCTGTTTCGACCTATTTCTGCCAGGGACAGTCCCTATTTCTGCCAGGAGCAAGATGTTTCGGTCAAGGACAGCCCCTATTTCAAAATAAAGAGAAACCGAAATTGGGAATTCGGTCTTTATGCTTTTTGCAAAAAAAAAAAATAACAATCATACTGTCCTAAAATTAATTTAGTTAATTATGGTTTATAAAAAAATTCCTTAAATTCTGCCATTGATTTCTGACAATGCAATGATTTCATCCTTGAAATGACTAGTTGTTTTCAACACAAGTACTTTTTGTTTTGAGTAGTCAAAATACCATAAATTTTCTTTATGTACAGTGATTTGGTATATCTTCAAGAGTTCTGTGAAGTTTCATGCATAATACTTTCATAAAATGTTAATGTCGTCATGATCATGCTAGCAAGATTCATGCCCAAAAATTATAATGAATAGCTATCAAAATTACTTGAAAATGTATTTCGATACTATGATTATGTTTTCTAAGCTCAATAAATGAAATACTAAAAAACTTAGAAACTACAAAAAAATATAAATCAAAGTCTCTAGGGGTAAATAATTTAATAATATAATTAAAATTAACATGAAACTAATTACAAGAGGGGTAAATAAGAAAGAGTTGTAAGAGTTGAGAGGTGAATAAGATAAAGTCTTTAGTGGTAAATAAGAAACTGTACAGTCCTGTACTCTCTTTCTTCTCTGTCCATGCAGCAGTTTATTTTTACCAGTAGCATGCCGTACCAGTCTGGTATGTCCGTACCAGCAATTAATGTTTCAAGAAATAATGCCAAAGAACTGCTAGTACAGAAATCAGTACCACTTTGAAGATAATTTTGTAACCTAATAATTGTAATAAAGGCTGCGGAAACTGTGATTGATCAACTAAATTTTGTTTCTAATATTATAATATCTTCGTTATTTTTTTTTTTGAGGAAAAATAAGGGTCTTGCCCAAATTTCATTGATAACTTGTTGTACACCAGCGGTGTATAGTTTACAAGATGAAATTTAAAAGTAATTAAAGTTACTCAAAACATTTGAGCCCGAATTTAGAGAAACTAAAGAAAATGAAAAAACACAAAATTTGGTCAAAATTTAAGTGGGTGTTTTTCATTCATTAAAAAAAAAAATTAGAAAAACACTGATCTTGAAAAATTCTAAAAAATTAGTAAATTTTTTTTTAAAATAGTAAATTTTTTAAAAAATATATAAAATTTGGTCTCCAAGCACATTTCAATATGAAGAACATGTTGAGAAGTTCGGATTGACTATTTGAACTTTGAAATTACAGATATGAGCACAAATTAAAACATCCACTTTAATTTGCAAAGTATGGCAGCCTATCTCTCTTATATATCAGTGTTCTAAATAGCGCGTTATAGCGATGCTATAGCGTGGGATAAAAGTGCACTATTTCAGCTACGAGCGCTATAGCGGTAATAGCTGTCCGCTATCTGCGCTATACGCTATACGCTACGCGCTATAGCGCACGCTATGCTGCATAGACTTCTATATAAAGGCCCGACTGAAAATTAATTATTCTAAAGATCAATTTTTTCAAGGTCCAAGAAAAAGATAGCTAGTTTATTCTATAATACTTAGATTTTTTCTAATTGGAAAAAATATATAGTTTATGCCATTATGCTTAGGTTATTTTGAATGGAAAAGATAGATAGTTTATAATAATGAGCAAAACTAAGGTGTGATGTGCTCACCAAGAAGGATTGGTGAGCACACCTCCAAAAGACTATCGGATTGACTTCGAACTACAAATCTAAACTGTTGAAATCCAGATACTTCATGAGTGATGTATGTGCATATAAATTTTTTAAAGTTTCGAATTCATTTAGTACATGGTCAAGCGGTTAAGAAAATAATGAAAAATTAATACATAAAACAATTAAAAAGTTAACTTATAAAAATTTTATTGTTTTGACCGCTTGACCATGTACTAAATGAATTCGAAACTTTAAAAAATTTACATGCACATACATCACTCATGAAGTACTTGGATTTCAACAGTTTAGATTCGTAGTTCAAAGTCAATCCAATAGTCTTTTGGAGGTGTGCTCACCAATTCCTCTTGGTGAGCACTTCACACCCTAGTTTTGCTCTATAATAATATTAGGGATATTTTGAATAGCAATTTGGACTTTGTACTGATTCAATATGAATATTCTAATTTCTTAATCAATTTTATGTTATTTATTGCTCTATGAGACTTTAGACAATGTTGATAATTAGTAGAAATATAAAATATAATTTTCTAAAATAAAAACGCTATGTAAGACAGTTTTTGATATCAATACACTATTCGCGATAGCTTTTTTTTCTTAACTATTTTTGCTATGATGCAATAATCGCTATTCAGAAAATGCTAATATGCTCTCGTAGCATAGAGGGCCTCCTTGCAATGACTCAATATTTGATTTTTCAAAATTCTAATGGTCGATCCAAACCGTTCAACATAATCTCCATTTTACATTTTTACATTTTTTTGAATCTTTTTATTATTATTAAGCATTTTACAAAACTGTTGTTTTTAATTGATCCAGAATTGTGTAAAAACAACAATTTCATAAAATACTTAATAAGTAGTAAAAAAAATCAATACAATGTAAAATTTGATCTCCAACCACATTTTATTATAGAGATCATGTTTAACAATTTGGATCGACTGTTTGGACTTTGAAAATCACAAAACCGAATTGTTGTAAGATGTTGTAACTTCTAAATATTGTAAGTGGATCTCTCCTCATATAAATATATATATATATATAGAGAGAGAGAGAGAGATGGGCTATGGTACATTGTAATGTATACCCATCTTTGTACATTGGATTATAAATCACGTGATTCAAAGTCCAAATAACTAATCCAAACTGTTCATCTTGTTGTCTATATTAATATGTGTTTGAAGATAAAATTTTACTTTTTTTGAAATTTTTTTACTATTTTTTTAGATTTTAAAATCGCTGTTTTTAGACAAATCTGGACCATAAAAAAACAGTGATTTTCAATAAATCGAAAAAAATAGTAAAAAATTCCAAAAAAAATGTAAAATTTGGTTTTCGAACCCATATTAATATGGACAACAAGATGAAAGGTTTGAATTAGTTATTTGGATTTTGAATCACGTGATTTATAGTCCAATGTACAAAGATGGTTATACATTGCAATGTACCATAGCCCATCTCTATATATATATATAAATCTTATCAATTATATTAAATAGAATGGAACAATTTCACTTTGCAAGAAAAAAATAAAAATAAAGAACTGAACCAAATTTGTTTACTGTCTTAATATATTGCTATTGTAGACGTTGTTGTCCAACATAAATTTTAAATTTATATTCGAGTTAACTCAAATGTTTAAATCAGATTTTTTTTTATCAAATTTAAATGAAAGAACTTAAAAAAGTAATACTGAAAGAGAATATAAATACATAAATTTGGTGAGAGAATATAAATACATAAATTTGGAAGGTTGGTATTACAAAACTCGATACATATATAAAGAGAATATATATGAATTTCATTGCTTAATTGGCCTTTGGTGAGAGAGTAGCACAACCTTGCAAAAGCCAGTATACCGGGATAGAAGCCACACAGCCAGCATCGAGTAGCACAATATTCTCATAAATAACAAAAGGCTCGCTTGACCGAGTAGCACAATATTCCATTCTATTTTCTTAAAAGAGAAATTCTCTCCTGTCCTATTCAAACTTCACGCTATAAATAAAAGTAATTCTCTCTCACTCATTTACTCCCATTGCAATTCAGGTAATATTATTTTTTCTCTCGTATCTGCCATTGCAATTGAGGTAATATTATCTTTCTCTCGTATTTACCATTGCAATTCAGGTAATATTATTTTTTCTTCATTTTAATTCCTAACATCTTGCGAGCGACTGTCAACTGTCAAGGATAATTTTCTTTTTCTTTAGATGGTTCTAACGAGACATAATATATCAAACATGACTGAGCTATAGGTTAACATTTAGGCTAATTGTTTATTTTGTTTTATTTTATGGTGTATGAACTTGTGCTTTTAAGATTTTGGATTTTTGTTATAAACATATTAGTTCATATAATTTATTACTCGAATTAATTTTGGTTATAATAATAAAATTATTTACCGACAAACTGGATCTGCATTAATTAGTATGTATTGGTCTCGAGGGTTCTCATCTTTCTTATTACCTTTGGGACCGTGTTGAGTATGATTCTATTGATGCTGCTTTTATGACAGCTAATCTATCTACTGCTCATTGTGGTTCTTCTTTTGCTAGTACCTCTACTCATTCTATGGTTAGGGTTGAATAGTATGTACTTGTCAGATTATTTTGATGTGCTTTGTTTTGTTGGATATACTGTTCTTGTTATACTAGCAATATGTTATGCCTTAATGTTTTCTGATATTAGCTTTAGATTTTCTTTTGGTGCTTCACACCTTGAGGATCTTTATCATTTCTAGTTTTTTATGTTTTGTATGAACTGCTATGTTTCTAATGAAACAGGTGGCTTGCCACTTTTTTTTAAAAAAAAAAAATAGTACAACAAATCAAATATACTCTAATCAACTTTATATATATTATTTTTTCAGTGATTAAATATGAAAGGAATAATTATCGTGAAATATATATGAGGTAATTTTTCACCAAAGATCCTACAAGTTCCTTTTCCGCTACCTCAAAATTTATTTTTACTACTAAATAAGAAGTCTCATCGATCACTCAATATTTTTATTCTTCTTAATTTTCTATAAAAATGATTTGTTAGTCTATTTACTAGTTTTAAGAGTAGCAAGTCAAATTTTTCAAGTTCTATTTATAATTTTTCGGAATGTAAAATCAACAAATATTATTTTATCAACGGACTTAATTAGTTTATTTTGCTAAAAAGAAAATTCAGGAATATTTAATCAATTTCTGAACTTGAAGATCCGGATCAATTAAAGGACTTAAATTTAATTTCCTATTTGTTTAAACATATGATTTTATTTATTCTTTTCTCTGATGGAGAAACGTGGAACGAAATAAGAGTGAATGTCAATAGTCACTTTAATTTAGAGATGAATTGAATAATCTCTAGTAATAAGGTATGTAGGATTTTCATTAGACAGATCATATGATTTTTGTGCTTAATTATTTATTTTATCCCTATATATATACCCCTTTTTATTTTATAGTAGGTCAATGCATGTAATTAGGTTTTTATAACAGATACTTTCACCGAATTAGAACATAAACTAACTAATTTAATTTTGTGATGCATTCACTCAACCAAAACATATATGCATATCTTTCTCCTAAAAAACATCAATATATGCATGTACAAATGACAAAGTTTAATTTCAGAGAAATCACAATATCTATCCGAATTTTGAAAATACACTTAATATAACATGGAGCATGCGAAACATTGTCCTTAAACACAATTAGTTTCTATCATGCAAGACTTAGAATTCTTATCAAATTTTCCGTTTACAAAATTTTGATATTCTTCCATTAACAAAATTTCTGAAATCGGCGCCTTACTGCCTTATTTGTTGTCTCTCTCGCAACATCATCACCACTATATTTATAGTGAACAACATCGTCGGCTGCGGCATTTATATACCAACACTTGAGAGAGAGAGAATGAGCTGAAGATTTAACATTTATCAATTTTCAGGGAACACCCTGCTGCCCAGAGATTGACACAATGCCGCAGCTGACGATTTTGTTCACTATAAATATAGTTGTGATGTTGCGAGAGCTGTTTCAGAGAGGGGTGGCGGCAATCTTAGCTGGAGAAGGTGAAGGACTTGCAGAGAGGGTGAAGAATGTCCTCTGTGTGTTCATAGAATGGAATGAAAAGGTGGAGTATGAATTGGCGAAAATACTGTTGGGTGACAACTCAATGCTGCTCCATGATTTTCTTTTTATAACATGCTGCTGGTTCTTCGGGTCAATCCGAATCATCTGCCGCAGCACTGGACATAACATGCAACCATTGTCGCTCTTCTACTTTTTTCAACTATTCTCTAGCATAACTACTGCTCTTCTCTCCGCGCTACACCTCTTCTACCCCCACACTTTTGCCACTAATACGAATCAGAGCACTCGTGATCACTTGGCAATACTTCTTTTCTACATCGTCTCACTCTCACAAGCAATATTGCTACTTGCTTACTGTTACCTCCTGCAGAGATGATGACCAAGTGACATGTACTCATACAGCTAATTTTGTTTGTCATTCAATAGCCCTTAGGCAATACTCATACAGCTACATGGCAATACTTTTATGCTTTGTGGCGATAATAGATATTCTGTTTGTAATTTTTTTTTATTGTATATATTCTTTGTGAGACGCTCTTGTTTCTTGCTTACAAGGTGGATGAGTTGTTGGAATGATATTTTATGGTTTCATATATGTTAATTAAAAATATATTTGTACTGCAGAATCCCGGAAAAGATGGAAGAGTTGTTTTATAATTGAACTTTTGATCTGATTCACTAATTAAATTAATCATAAATTCTAATTAGAAGGGAAGGAGAATGTGTTTCTAATAATATATAGGGTTAGTTTTTAAGTTTGCTGATTAAAAATTTCAGCAAACAACGACCTATTTATTATAAGATCGAATTTGAAATAAGAACATCGAAGTCTGAACTTTTCTTGAGTTTCCTTCTTGAAATTCGAGAGAAATGAAAAGAAAAAATGAAAAGGAGAAGAAGAGAAATGACAAACTTCGATGTATGCTAGGCAGGACTACTCATGAGTCGAGTTGAAGTCAACTCGCAAACTCATGGGTTGAGTTGCGTCTGAGTGGCTAATACAGTTTTGAGTCAGAAACTCAACTCGGATTCAACTCACGAGCAACTCAAGTCGACTCGTGACTCACAAGATAGTACATAATAAAACAATATAATTTAATTCTAACAAAAGAAACAATACATAATTTACCAATATAATACACAATTAAAAAAAGTACACAATGAGACAATGACAAATACATAATTAAAAATTACCAAAATACCATTATAGGACATAATTAAAAATTACCACAATACCAAACAGATAAAGTTTAACAAAACAATACATAATGAGTCTAACCGAGTTGGAGACAACTTGTTCTGACTCGAGTCAATTTCAACTTGATTTGTTAGCGAGGTGAATCCGAATTAATTACGAATGAGTTTCAAGTTGTGAGTTTTTTTATACACCCCTACTAGGCATACATCGAAATAGAAGCATATCCCTCAAAAGTTTTGAAATTACATATTTTACCCTCTGAACTTCATATTATCATATTTATTTTAAATTTTACAAACTCACAAATTTATCCATTTATTATCTTTTCTATTAAAACTCATTTTAAATTTATAAAGTACCCATTTTACCATTTATTAAAAAAATTAAAAAATATGTACCAGTCTTCTAATTGAACGGTTTATAAGTATAAATGTTTAATATCTCTACTTCTAACACATATACAAGTGTATACATAAATTTCACTGTATATACGTTAGAATTAGATTGGTATTTTTCTTAATGAAATTACATATTTTTCAATTTTTCAATAAAGAAAAAAATGAGTATTTTATAAATTTAAAATAAAGTTTGAATCAAAAAGACAATAAAAGGAGTAAGATTTTTCTACTCCATTAGTGGCCTCAATAGTTTAACTAAATACTAGTTAATAATCTAAATACTTAAGGATCAGTCTTTAGTGATTTAGTGACAAAGACAATGTTTTTCGTATGAAAGATCACAAATTCAAAATCTGAATGTGAGATCCCTTCTGGATATTATTTGAGTTGGGTAGTTTGATCAAGGTGACCAAAATAATATCCAAAATAATATAGTCTACTTAATATATAAACCTGATGGATGCATGGTACGCTTGGTTTTACTCGTTTGTAATTTTTATAATCAGTATGTTGTTAGATATAAGTTTACACGTTGACATAATTTATTGTAGTATTTCGAAATTCGTAATTTTATAATTATCATTAGATCTGTTTGTAATAACAGTAATTTTAGGGACCTTGACAAATGAATAGCCTAATGGAAAGGCGAGTGCTATAGTAAGAGCATTTATTCTGATTTTGAGAGCTAAGAGATTTTTTCTCACTAAATGTCGATTTTGTCCTTCCACTTTTCTCTCCAATTAACCAATTCATAAACTAATTAATAAAAGAAATAATAAAGGAAAGAACTTTGCATAAAAACTTTGCTACTTTTAATATTTTCTGTTATTGGGTGTCTCTGGAATGGATGGTTGTGATACGTCATAATTGTATTTCAGACCTTGTGTAATTGGTGGTTTTTATTTAGAGGTTATAAAAGTATTTGGTACCGATACTAGTATTGATCCTGACATAATTAATAGGTGTTAGGTATCTTCTTTATTTCTCAATTCCTCTTATGGAGAAGGGTTCAAATGCCTCCATGTTTTTGTGCCTCCATCATGCCTCCATCTCTCTCCATCATTTTCAAAGTTCAAACAGTCGATCCGAACCGCTCAACCTAACCTCCATACTAAAATATGTTTGGAGACCAAATTTTATATTTTTAGAAATTTTTTTTACTATTTTTTTAGATAGGTACAAAAATACTGTTTTTAGATGGTTCAGATTTACTGATTTTGTACCTATCTAAAAAAATAGTAAATAAATTCCTAAAAATATAAAATTTGATCTCCAAACATATTTTAGTATGGAGGTTAGATTGAGCGGTTCGGATCGACTTTTTGAACTTTGAAAATGATGGAGAGAGATGGAGGCATGATGGAGGCACAAAAACATGGAGGCATTTGAACCCTCCTCTTATGTGAATGACATCTATGTTTTATTGCTTTTTCCCTATCTCTGCTGACACAGAGCAACTTGATATTGGATTTTTTTTTATTACTATTTAACCCAATAAGTTTGCAAATGAGGCAGAAAATAAAACTTTTGATGACATAAAACAATAACCAGTACAAGTATATATGCCTACACGGTTTGTTTTGTAGACGCATTGGAAAATTTACCAGTATCAGCAAATTTTGCAGATGTAATCATAACACTACAGATGCCTATACTGATTAGTATTAGTGGCAGAAGCTATTCATTTACTAATTTCAAATTTCACTATTCTAAGTCACATTCAAAACATAACCCTTAATGATTTCAGTTTCAAAGATAAATGCGAACAGGGGCATCGAAATTTCCAAAAAAGCATATTACTTTTCGAAATTTCCATGGCAGAAGCGTAACGTCATAATCAACGAGGTTCCTTTCTCATTATATTTTTTATTCCTTTCTCGTTATTCAATATCTGTGGCCACAAAAAGTTTTCCTTGCTAATTAAGAAACGAATACTATTTGCTTTCCTTGTAATGTTTGAAAGATAACTCCACCGTTTTTGTCAAATCCTCCCTACTAAATAGCACGTTGAAAATTTTGGGCTCCAAGCACCTATTCAACCCATATCAAATCTCAGCCATTGATTCTCTGAATCTCAGCCACTGATCAAAATTCATCTCAATCTCAGTCTTTAATAAATAATTTTGATTTTATACATATGTTTCATGTTGTCAAGCGTGTAGAAATCTAAATTTAATTAACGACATATCCATTACATGAAAAGCCACAGACACATAGAAGAACACCATGCGTTTTCCTTTGCCTTCTCCACGCAACTATTCGTTTTCTTCCGAATTCGCATCCTCTGAGATATCTCATATTTTGTGTAACTTTTTTGGAAAATCTCAACCATTCAAAGACGTTATGCACAATTCGCAAAGCTCAAACAATACTGGCCTCCGCGCTATCCCCGAATAGAAACCGGACACGTAGGTCACGCAAATATGAGATATCTCAGGGGATCCGCACTCTTCTCAGGGGACACGTAGGTCACTTAAATTCTTTTGTGTACAATTTGTATGAAAGTATAATTTGTATATAATTTGCTCAGATGAAATTATTATGAATATGATTTTAAAAAAAAATCACAGGTCAAAATTTTAATAAAGAAAATATTAATATGTTATGTCTTACATTATAGACATGTCATTTCTATTTATATTACTGATTTATTTTATTTTTATGAATTTCAATAGTGAAAAATCTTATAATCTTGTGTTATAGAGTTTCTTTTTTTAAAATATATGATGTGTGCTCTCAGTTAGCTCCCCTATACTTAAAATTGAATTTTGCCCCTAACAAGTCCGTATTTGTCTTTCAAGAAGGGATAGTAAATGGAATGAGAAAATACAGAACGATACAGAATGAAAAAAAACAAAACATTACAATAGAAGAGAACAGAATATAACAGAATGAAAAATATAAACCAATAATAGAAACAACGAAATAGAATGAAAAAAATAAAAATAAAAACATAAATATGATATTATCATTTTCCAGTATATATTTATTTTGATATTTTGTCTGCACGGTTCTCAATGATACTTGTTTGTTTTTCAAATTCATGCTTGAATGCTTGTTTCAAAGCGATATATCTGTTATTCAAATAATTCAAATTCATGCTTGAATGCTTGAGGAACAGTTGCGATATAATGTAGTACATTCAAATAATTCAAATAATTGCATATACATTTATTTTATAAAAATTAATCGCATATGAAGAAAGTGATCAAAATAATATTTCAATCCCGTTGCAACGCACGGGCACTTGACTAGTATTAAAAAATAAAGTTAAATGTTTTGTCTTTTTTATGTAAAACAAGGCCGATTATCCGTCAATTATTGATGTTCGATCTCGCTATAAATCAATTCATAAATTTAGCCGATATCTTTTATGATTAAATTTTTGATCTGATTCTTTAATAAATATAATCCTAATTATTTATTGTTTTGAATTGGAAATTGATATGTCGAAGAAACTGTATATTGATTAAAAAAAAAAAGATAGATTCCAAAATCAAAAGAGGACAGGGTTGAAAAATAAAAGATTCTAACCTTTGAAAATCTTCAAAATAAATTAATAAACAAATAGAATTCCTTGAACAGATCTCAAAAAAGCCCAACCCAGTTTGATAGCTTTCCTCTCCTTTCTATCCAGGGCCTGGAACATCTCAAACCCAATTCCAACTTTATGGGCCGGGCTTATATATCATTTTTAAGCATATTTCTTTCTTAAACTCCAAAGCCCACATTAATTTAGACACGCACTCAGCTTTTAATTCTTACATGCTGCAAAAGCTCTGATAAATTTGCTAAATAATATATACATATTGTGATTTATGTATAGTTTTCATGGTTAGACGAAACTTGTTGTGGTTTATCTATTGTAATAAATTAATTTGAGCCTCTCAAATAAAATGTGTTGCAAAAATTTAGAAAATTGAAGGATTTAAAAATATGAAACCTCAAACTTACATTGCATGAACAAGGCGTCTCCGAGTTCGTCATTAGATACAGCACTCGCCGACGGTGATGATAAGCGGCTCGGGCTTGCCTCACAGATACGAAGTCCATCCCTCTTTATTGTCAGATTTTTATAATACCAAAGAATAAAAAAGATTAATTTATGTATAATTTGATGGGAAAATATTTTTTTACAACTTTTTTCCTACCTTTTGAATATAAAATAAGCTATTTTTAAAAATCAGAGTTTTTTTATTCTATTTGAACCTATTCACGCGATTCTAATTCTATGACCAACATGTCGATTCATTTCCTAATTCCGATTTGCAGAACCATGCATGGCCTCCAATTTTGATCAAATAAAAAATTATGAAGCTTATGTTGATTATCTTTATTCAAATGATTTTCCGATCTAATTAGAAAAGATGAATGAGTTGCTTTATGATTGAAGTTTTGAACTGATTCATTAAAAAGACAAATCCAATATTGATAAACAAAAGGCTAGCTACTGCCAGGTATTATAATAAAAAAATAAAAATAAAAACAAGCAAAAGATGAATTCGAAAATCAAAAGAGCAATAAATTAATATGTTAGAAAAAGGGAAGGAAAATCAATTATTAAGTTTGGTGATTAAAATTTAGAGGAAAGAGACGGCCTATTAATTATAAGATGTAATTGTAATTGTAAGAAGAGAAAATTTAAGTGAATAGGAAAGAAAGAGAAAGAGAAAGAGAAAGAGAAATGAACTGACTGTGGGGGAGGCCAGAGGGGATAAATTAACTGTCGACTCCACGACTCCATACGAAGAGAGAAGGAAGGTTGGGGGATTTTTTTTGAGAGAGGGATGCTATTTTTAATTTAATTACTCCGTAAGAAGATTGTGATAAAACCTTTCTATGAATTAGGAGAATTAAGTTGGGCAGGGGTGGAAGTGTCGAGACTTGAGTTGAGTTGAGTTGCGCCTTAAATAGTAGGGGGAATTTCATGTATACCCCTCAAAACTTTAAAATCATCTATTTATCCCTCTAAACTTTGAAATTACATATTTTCTCCTCTAAACTTCCAAAACTCACAAATTAAACCCATTTTATTGTCTTTTATATTAAAACTCATTCTAAATTTATAAAATACTCATTTTATCCTTTATTAAAAACATAAAAAACCTCATTGGACTCAAATTTGAATTTGAAGGGTTTCTAGCTCTACTGTCCGATCCAGACGCATCGCTTCAACATATGTACATGTTCACTTCAAGATATGTGCTGATCTAGCACGCACGAATCTTAAAGCAATTCCGATCCACGTGCAACACATTAAATATGTGTGTGTTCGCTTCAAGATTCGTGCTGATCTAGCGAGTACAGATCTTAAAGCAGTTTGAACAGAAGAACCCTTTAGATTCAAATTTGAGTCAATTAAATGGACGTTTTATGGTTTTGATGAAAGGATAAAATGGGCACTGTATAAATTTAAAATGTGTTTTAATATAAAATACAATAAAATGAATAAATTTGTGAGTTTTTGAAGTTTAGAGAGAAAAATATGTAATTTTAAAATTTAGAAGGGAAAATACGTAATTTTGTATTTTTTTTGAGAGGTATAGATATTCTCGAGACCCGTCAATGTAAAGCAAATCACATCCTCTGAAATATCTCATATTTTGCATCACTTTTAGGAAAATTTCAACCGTTGAAATTCGTTCTACACGAATCTCAAAGCTAAAATAAAACTGGCTCTGCTGTTTTGCCGAATAGGCACCGGACACGTCGGTCACGCAAAATATGAGATTATCTCAGAGGATACGCACTCAGTCGGGTGGGAATTGTTTTGATTCTCTCCCCCAACTAAGGGTCCACCAAAATGACTGTTTATTGATAGTCTGTGGCCATACTTAACACCAAAGTTTGTCGCATTAAAGCGGAACTAGTTGAGAACATAGTGACATGCATGATACGCCAATAATTCGTGTATAATTTGTTTGTTTTTTTTTGACGTTTCTGAATCAAACACTGAATAAAATGCAAAAAGCATATTATATATTTTATTCGCAAAAAAAATTAAAAATACTCTTAATTTTTTTTTTTGGGGGTTTATTTTTGTTTTCTTGTGGTATCAAATCACTTCCGAATTATACTTAAATTATTCTCGAATCACGAACTTTGACCCACCAAACCGAACCCGAATTATTCATTTCTCACTACGGTTGGAAATGGGTGTTAAGTATTCTCATAAATAAATAAATAAAATAGTTTTATTTTTTATTTTTTTTATTGTTGCAAACAATTATATTACTAACTTCATACCTAAAATGAAATTAGAAAACACTTATTCACACAGTCTTCTATTTTAATTTTTTTTATTTCGTCTATGATTTGAGAGACTTGTGTGAATAAGTATTGACGAACGGCGACGGATGATGGAATTGAAATATTGTGACTTCTCTAAACTTATCATTACATATTTTCAACAATAATATATTTGTTTTTTTCACCCGCAATTTTGAATAACAAAAACAATTAAGAGCATCTACATCAATAAAATTAAAAAATAAATA
This sequence comes from Carex rostrata, assembly GCF_964058835.1. Lineage (NCBI taxonomy): Eukaryota > Viridiplantae > Streptophyta > Magnoliopsida > Poales > Cyperaceae > Carex > Carex rostrata. Next base: position 1,780,137 of record NC_135927.1, read on the forward strand.
CAACTATCAAGCATCAAATAGAAAATTAAGTAAATTTTAATTTTTAGACTCTACACTTCTTCAATTAACTTCTCATTGTCTTGAGCTATCACGTCACCAATTATTACTCAAAATACTGATGCGGAAACGAGAGCCAATAGAAATATTAAGAAAATAATTTCTTTAAAAGAAATCTTTCTAAAATAGTTACAAAGCATTTTCAGAAAACAAACAGTTGATCCAAACTGCTCAACATAATCTTCATAATAAAAAGTGTTTGGAGGTCATATTTTTTACTATTTTTTATAATTCCTCTGTAAAACAATGAGGAATTCGTCCCTATTTAAAAATATTGTAAAAATATTTAAGAAAATATATAAAATTTACTCTCCAAGCACATTTGAATATGACAATATGTTGAGTGTTTTGGATCAACTGTTTGAATTTTGAAAATTAAAATAAGAATACGAGATACAATTAAGACATATATGAAAGACATGAGATATTTGAATCATGCTCTTTAAATTATGTAAAAAATATTTCAAAATATCAAAGTATATATGTGGGACATTGACCCGTTCCATCCATTTTAATCCACCAGTGCAGTTGTGATAATCAAATATAGCCAATAATTAAAATATAAATATTATTTTTCAAAGAGTTCCATTATGAAAATGAAGTTTTTTTTTAATTAATAATAAAATGCATGTGCATATATGGTAATAGAAGACATTTTTATTTTTTACGTACAATGGCATCTATACATCCGTTTCATAACTGATCATTATTTAAGCATCTTCGCACTTTGATTCCACGGTTGAAAAGCTTGTCAACAGGGGTCCACAGGGGCACAAATTATTTCAATTACTACAAGAACTGCACAAAGAACATTTTTTTCAACAACTGTACAAGAACATTTTTTTCCGGGGTCCACAGGGGCACAAATTTTTTTTTAACTGTACAAGATATTTTAATTAATCTAAATCGACAGAAAAATTAAGAATCGAAATAAGCAAATATATATTCAATTTAATTTCGTGATGTTTAAATTTGATTTAGATTTTGAATTAAATCGCAGTCTAATATTTAATTAGTACTCACCATATAACAGTGAATAACATAATTTTTTCATAATATATATTAAACTATATAATATGTATCTACTATTCGGATACAGATAATTAAAATTAAAAACATATCCGTATCCGTATCAGCACAGATATTTAGATATCAGATATCTGTATTAAATTTTCGGATACGGAGTAGGATACGGTCGGATAATATCCAACCCGTTTAAACCTCTACAGACTTTGCAACCAAAATAAACAATAAGAAAAAGAAAAAAAAAAAAAAAAAACACTGGCGGTTGATGGACCCTGTTGGCCCATCTTGATTGTAAAAGGCCCAATTACGGTCCAGACCCGTCCCTCTTTATTACAACGATGCATTCCTCCAAAATGAAGAAAAGTCTTACCATAAGTTTATCTGAATGTTGTGTTCAACAGATGTACTCTCTGATTTGAGTAGTCAAAATACCATAAATTTTCTTTATGTACCGTGATTTAGTATATATATATTTCTTCAAGAGTTCTGTAAAGGTTCATGCGTAATACTTTCATAAAATGTTAATGTCGTCATGCTCATGCTAACTAGATTCATTCCCAACAAAATTAATGAATAGCTATCAAAATTACTTGAAAATGTCTTTCAATACTATGATTATGTTTCCTAAGCTCAATAAATGAAATACCCAAAAACTTAGAAACTAAAAAATATATAAATTAAAGTCTCTAGGAGTAAATAATTTAATAATATAATAAAAATTAACATGATATATACTAAATATAAGAGGGGTAAATAGAAAGAGTTGTAAGAGTTGAGAGGTAAATAAGATAAATTAAAGTCTTTAGTGGTAAATAAGAAACTGCACAGTCCGGTACTCTCTTTCTTCTCTGTCCATGCAGTAGTTTATTTTTACTAGCAGCATGCCATACCAGTCTGGTATGTCCGTACCAGCAATTAATGTTCAAGAAATAATGCCATAGAGCTGCTAGTAAATAAATTATATATAATACTTTGAAGATAATTTTGGAACCTAATAATTGTAATAAAGGCTGCGGTGACTGTGATTGGTCAACTATATAAATTTTGTTTTCTATGAGGGCAATAGAGTCTTTCATTTCTTTTATAATATTATAATAATTTTTGTTATTTTACTTCATCCTATATATTTAGTCTCTTGTACTAGCCGAACATGAGTTCCTTAGTGAGGATTATTCTCCCCAGCGCTCACATATCAAACACTCTCATCAATTGCTATTGTAAAACTGGATTTTTCTCAGATTGTGGGGTTCAGAGAGGCTATTGGTACATTTTTGGCACAACATGGCATGGCAAAAGATGCACTTGAACTGTTTGATGAAATGCTCAATCTAGGACATGTAAAGAGATGACTTATATATATACTTTTTGTTTAATACATGAATAACAAATTAACAACTGATAAGATTCTATAAATTAATTGTTGACACTAGTGGAAAAACAGAAAACAGGATCGGCTTATCTGGATCGGGTGTACGAACCAACCGATACTAATACCTATCTGGATCGGTTCTATCACTAAAACCGATACTAAAATCTAATGAAAGCACAGCACATGCACTATCAGGATCGGTTCTAAGCTTAGAACCGATCCTGATAGTATCTGAATCGGTTCTAAGCTAAGAACCGATCCTAATTGTAAAGTATCAGGATCGGTTCTAAGCTTAGAACCGATCCTGATAGTGCATATTTAGCTTTATCCCGAAGTCTGATTCTTCACAGAATCATTTTTCTTTCTTCTTCCTCCATTGCTTGGCGCAATAGCTATCTTACTGGGCATTGATCAGCTATCTCACTCTTCGTTCTCAGGTTCATTAATTGATTAATCATCTCTTTTCTCAAGTTTGATGTTAGATCTAGCACAATTTAGGCTCTAATTCGGCTCATTTTATAAACCCTAATCTATCTTTTAGGTTTTAATACATTTTTATATTTTAAGCTTTTCTTTATATGTGAAGATGAGCAAATTCATGATATATATGAATTTTTGATATAACTATATTTGCACATGCATGCTATATTTGAGCTTTTGATATATACCCATATATACCCTAGCATGCATCATATATATGTTATATATATAGTATTTGGCTAATATGCTATGGGTTGCATAGAGGCCTCCCGTGATACGGCTCAATATTTGAGTTTTCAAAATACTAACGGTCGATCCGAACCATTCATCTTGTTCTCCATATTAATATGTGTTTGGAGACCAAATTTTACATTTTTTGGAAATTGTTTACTATTTTTTTATGGTCCAGATTTGTCTGAAAAACAACGATTTTCAATAAATCTAAAAAAATAGTAAAAAATTTCCAAAAAATGTAAAATTTGGTCTCCAAACACATATTAATATGGAGAACAATATAAACGGTTCGGATCGACCGTTAGTATTTTGAAAACTCAAATATTGAGCCGTAGCACAGGAGGCCTCTATGCAACCCATATATAGCACCGTAGCCAAGTCCATGTTATATATATATACATCTCTTATTTAGGTTCCGATGGTTTAATTTTGTAGTTTGGCTATTATTGAGAGATTTGGTGCAGCGATCTTCATCTCACTCGGTACGGCATCTAAAAAAGTTGTAAGTACAACATAAAACTCATGTTTAATTAGTTTTGTGCATAAATGTGTATTTCGATAGCTAGATTAAATAGATTTGTAGTAAGTATGTAGCTAGAGTATTGTCTTAAGAGCCAAAACCGCATGATTAATGCCTTTAAGTCATGATACCCGTTCAAAATTAATCCATTAGGGATTAATTTTGAATAGTCCCCGTTTTGGGACTGTTCTTTGAATATTTTGTCTCAATTAGGATGTGACCACTTGTTAGTCGTGTTTTAGTATTTAAGAAAATTTCGGTAGCATTTCTCCTTATTAGTTCCCCGAATACTCGGGGAACTAAGGGAAAATGCTGCCGAAATTTTCTTAAATACTAAAACACGACTAACAAGTGGTCACTACTGAGACGAAGTATTCAAAGAGTGGGATATGATGGTAACCAGGCCCCATGTAAGCCTTACTGTGAATATAATTTAGTACCCCAAGCTTGTTCTAAATTAATTGTGTTCTACTATAATTGCAGATGGACCGCAGTTGGATGTACGAAACATCACGTCTATCGGATGAATATACGACAGGTGTCGAGGAATTTATCAGAGTTGCTATGGAAGATATGGCGAATAAGGGGAGTACAATGATGTCGTGTCCTTGTCGTGATTGTAACAATGGTCAAAAATTTTCCAATCCGAACCAAGTGAGGAGCCATTTAATCCGTCGTGGATTCAAGCAAGGATATAAGTGTTGGATATGGCATGGTGAGAGTTTTCCGACCGACATAGGTACTGGTACTGAGCATCAGGAATACCATACCGTTGGAGATGAGGGGAATGACTTATGGGGATTGGAAACCGACGTAGGTACTCGTACTGAGCAACAGGAGTATCATACCGAAGAAAATGATGATATAGTGGTAGATAAATGTGATAATTTTGATCAAATGTTACGTGATATAGAAGAGGATTTTGATAATGATAAGCAGTATTGTTTGTTTGAGAATTTGTACGAAGATTCTAATAAGGAATTGTATCATGGTTGTTCTACATTTTCAAAATTGAAAGGTGTATTAAAATTGTATAACCTTAAAGCATCTAACGGTTGGAGTGATAGAAGTTTTACTGAGCTATTACAAACTTTAAAAGAAATGCTTCCGGAAGGAAACGAGATACCACCCAATGTTTACGAAGCGAAGAAAATATTGTGCCCAGTGGATTTGGAAGTTCAAAGAATACACGCGTGCCCAAATGATTGTATATTATATCGAAATGAGTATGAAGACCTTCACGAGTGTCCAAAATGTGGTGCATCACGTTACAAACCAAAGCAGATTGCCAGTGATAAAAGTGATGATTGTAAACCGAATAAAGGACCTCCTGCAAAAGCATTGTGGTACCTCCCCGTAAAATCGAGATTCAAACGTTTGTTCTCAAATGCTAAAGATGCGAAATTAGTGCGTTGGCATGCCGAAAACCGGAAGAAAGACGGGAAATTACGGCACCCCGCTGATTCAGCTCAGTGGAGGAATATTGACAAAGAGTTTTCTGAATTCGGACATGACCCTAGAAATCTAAAGCTTGGGCTGAGTGCAGATGGAATAAATCCGCACAGTAGCATGAGCAGCAAGCATAGCAGTTGGCCGGTTCTATTGTGCATTTATAATCTTCCGCCTTGGTTATGTATGAAGCGCAAATACATCATGTTGACCTTGCTCATATCAGGACCCAAACAGCCCGGGAACGACATAGATGTGTATCTAGCGCCATTGATTGAGGATTTAAAGGAATTATGGCAACCCAGAGTGCAAATATTTGATGCATACAGCAAGGAGAAATTCACTTTACGGGCCATGCTTTTCTGCACCATTAATGATTTTCCGGCTTATGGAAATTTGTCGGGTTATAGTGTCAAAGGAGAGAAAGCGTGCCCTGTTTGCCTGGATGATACAGTCGATGTGTGGCTACCCAACTCCTCTAAAAATGTGTACATGGGTCATCGTAGATTTCTTCTTGCCAACCACGCACACCGAAAGAGAAAAAAAGAATTCAATGGAAAGACCGAGAATACCAAAGAAAATTATCCGTTGACCGGTAAGCAAGTTTATTCGCGAGTGAAAGATTTGAAAGTTCAATTGGGTAAATTTAAAAAGAAGGTGGTGAGAAAGAAAGGGGCTCCGAAAATATGTTGGAAGAAGAGGTCAATATTCTAGGATTTACCATACTGGGAGCACTTAGAGGTTCGACACTGTCTCGATGTGATGCATGTGGTTAAAAATGTGTGTGATAGCATAGTTGGAACATTATTGAATATTCCGGGTAAAACTAAGGACGGTATCAATAAGGAGGAGTGGGAGGTTTGGTTCCTATCAGAAAAACATACGAGAAGAGCTCAATAAGGAGGAGACGCGCTCCCTCGAGTTCCGAAGCAAAAATAAGGGAAGAACTGAGGGAAGAAATGGAAGAGAAAGTAAGAGAAATAGAGTTGAGACTACAAGCAAAAATGAGGGAAGAAATGAAGTCTGAACTTGCACTTTTGCTTCAGCAGTCAATGGGCCAACAAGTTCAGACGTTTACCCCAACAGTCCTTCAGAGCAGCAGCCAGTCAGTCAAACCAATTGCAGATCTTTCCGGGTATACTGAGGTAATGCAAATTCAAATTCAATAATATTCAGATTTCACAATTTATTTTCCATTACATGTTCTAGTGTTCATACGTTTTAGTTTATTCGAGTAAATACATATATCTGAACAGGAGGCAGAACTAAGCTACAAACTCCAGGCAGTTGTCAATGGGAACACTGTTCAAGTAGCCGTGGGGCCAATTCATGTTCCAGTTGCACCGGTGGAACAATTCACGGCAAGCCGCTGCCGCTCGACCATGCAAGAGTAATGGTGGATGGTATTTTCGATGCGGACTTCATAGAGCACCCATTACCTGTACCAAATGGCGAGTAGGAAACCCTAAAGGATGCCCTCGGCAGTTTCACTGCATGGCCGATGTCCATGATAGTGATAGGTTCAGATGAGGTATATTATTATTACAAGTTCTTATACTTCCGAATTAGTATCTATGTGATAGAGTTATAGATGATTTTGGATTTTACTTCAATTTATTATGAAATTTTGCAGGAACCAGGCAAAGAATTGATTATTCCTGGATGTTCGAAAGCAACGAGCCACTGCAAGGCATTTGATGGTATCAATTTTGACAAGCTGGGACAGACATTCAAGCATATTCGTGATCGGTTTTTGGAGCTAGATGGCAGTCCAATCGAAATCGATTCCCCAGCTGATCTTTTATGTTCAGATGACTCCATACGCGTCTATGCAGATGATTATGCGGCCTTGCTTACACCACGGGAGTGGCTCACTGTACCAGTTGTTCAGATCTGTATGCTGTGAGTTAATATTTGTAATAATTGTAGAATTTTAGTACTTGTAATTCAAATTTCACAAAATTGAGATCACCTTTGTGTCTTTATTTTGTAGGTATTGGCACAAATACCTCAAGGAGGAATATCCCGATGAGCAGGTTGGTTTCATGGACCCCAATCAAACGAATGCCACCCTGTTGAATGGTGACCGAGGACGTGTTCTTCAATACATAGGGAAAGCACTCTGAGAAAATCGGGACAAGAAATTAATCTTCATACCATACCATCAGATGTTAGTGTTATATATATATATATTCTAATTTTATTATATTTCTTTCAATTCATATAAATTGAATAATATGACATGCTACAAACCTAACATGCAGAAATCATTGGATATTGGTCGTGCTTATGCCAAGAGAACGTGCATTGTACGTGTACGATTCCGATAAGAAGTCTAAAAGAATGCTGATGATCAGTGCTGCTATCGAGGAGTAAGTGCCTTTCCTAAATTTTACGTTTGTTTAGAATACTAATGATTTTATTATTATATTATCATTTCAAAAATGTCTCGTAAGTACTGATTGTTCAATGTTTTCATATTTCAACAGCGTCTTCATGAGGGAGATGGGTGCTTCTTTAACGGTTCGTAACGATTGCAAGGTAATAGTTTCTATTGCGATATGATTATCATGACCTAGATGCACACATTTGTGAATATACATATAAGCCATTTGTATGCTCGTAATACAAACATTTTATTTTTTTTGAAACTTGTTATATAGTGCCCACAACAACCAGCCGGCTGGAAATGTGCATATTATACCATGTTGCTCATGCAAGACATAATAAAGCACTGTCTCGATGTTTTTCCGCAATTGAAGGTATATATGCATTTATAAATTTTTCAAAAATAAGGATTGTTGCTTCAAATATAATAAAATACACAATTTAATTGTATATATATGCTCTTCACAAATTCTAAAAATGCAGGATATTCCCGCTAAATATATGGTACAACGATTGGCCGACTTTCGCCAAATGTGGGCCCAATTTTTGCTGAAAGAAATTAAGTCGAGAAGAAGTACAACAATTTAGGGTGTTTTATCCGAATTTGCATGCATATATGAACATGAATTTTTTGTAATAAGTTAGGATGTGTATGATATATAATTAATTTAGGATGTGTTTTATTGATAATTAATTTAGGATGTGTTTTATTAATAATTAATTTAGGATGTGTTTTATTGATAATTTAGGATTTGTGATAATTTGAAATTTTGGCCAGCTAAATAAATATGGAAGCTGGCCATTTAATAAAAATTATTTTTTAAAAATTCAATAAAGTATCAGGATCGGTTCTTATGTAAGAACCGATCCAGATATAATTTTTTACAAAAAAAAATTCAGAAAATAATTATCAGGATTGGTTCATACGTAAGAACCGATCCTGATAATTATTTTCTGAATTTTAAAAAAAATCTAATTTAAAATAATCATCTGGATCGGTTCTACAGTACAACCGATCCTGATTCTATTTTTTCTGAATTTTAAAAAAATCTAATTTAAAATATACATCTGGATCGGTTCTACAGTACAACCGATCCAGATAGTAACTATTAGGATCGGTTGTAACAACCGATACAGATTTGTTTGTTATCTGTAACGCCCTGATCAGGATCGGTTGTGAACCGATACTAATATCCGTATATAACCGATCCTGATTCTATTTTTTCCAATGGTGTGAGGTAAAGTCGAAATTATTTGTTTGCAATTACAAGAATGAAGATTCTATAACATCACAAAATTAATTAAATTTCTATATCCTTACTTATAAATTGATTTCTCAAGTACTAACTAATACCTACGTATCCTATATATATAAGTTATCATGCAAATTCTTATTAATGAGATCCAAATTAAGTTCATTAATTAATGCAACCGCTTTAATAATCCAATTTTTGTTATAATTAATTGGAACCCACGTCGTATCTTTAAATTAGTTTCCACCAGTACTATATATGTCCAGTTGTAAAACAATCAATCTAAAAAAAACTATCATATATATTTTTAAGTGTCATTCAACTTGATTATTGTCTTCTATAATTATAAATCACATACAACTTATGAACCATCGTTGTTAGTTTACCCTGCTTGTTTAATTATCATATCAAAATTATACCATGCAAAATGGTGTTGAACATGCTTAACTTATATACCTCATATTCCTGTTTTCCAAGAAAAATAAACTCCATTTTACATTTTATTAGGATGCAGATCGAATTACTAACATAATTATCAATTAAAGCACAATAAATACTTATTATTGTGTAATGCACTAATTCAATAAACCATTCGCGCCATAAATTAATGCTTACTTGGTGTAGCATGGTATTTTATGATTTCTGTAGAAGTCTAGTATTGCTGGTGCCAGGTTTTATTGTGTGTTGTGTCTAGGGATGGCAAAAAAGCCCAGTTGGCCCGGAGGCCCGGTAATATCCGCCCGGCCCGCCCTTTACCCGGTCGGCCCGATACAGTGACGGGCCAGGTAAGGCCGGGCCTAAAGACGGGCCAGGGCAGGCCTAGGCTTCACTCTAAGCCCACGGGCAGCCCGTTGGGCTTATATGTTAATAATACAAGTATATTGAATTAGGGTTTTAGTTTTAGCCATCCAGTGAGCAGCCGCTCTTCACTCTTCACTCTTCAGTCCGAGTCTCTCTCGCTCTCGCCTCTCTGTTCCCTCTCTCTCCGTCTCTTAGGCTTCTCTCTCTGTCGCCACCTCCGCCACCAGATCGCTGCCTCCGCCACCACAGTTGTGATCTCTCTCCTTCACTCCATCTCTTTCACTTCTCCGCCACCAGATCGTCTCTCTCCGTCTCTTTCACTTCTCCGCCACCAGTCCGAGAGGTGATGGCACGAAGGCTTTTCCGGTAATTTCGCCTTAACCCTTTTGTTTTTTCTTGTCTATGTGATGGCACGAAGACTTCATCCTTCTTTTGAACTGTTATTTGATTTGTTGATTTTTGAATTGAATGAAATGTGATTTGTTGATTCTTGAATTGAATGAGCTGATTTAATCTGTTAATGCTTCAATGCTTTGAATCAATTAGAACATGAGTATATGCTTGAATGGTGACTGGTATTGGCGTGATACCAGTTTTCTGGTACTTTCTACAGTCCGTACCAGTAGGATGAACAAATTTCCTTTTCAATTTTGTACAAAAGATCTCCAAACTGTCCCTCAGTCCCTCCCTCTATTGCACTTGCTTTGCTTCAATTAAATGAAAGATAAGGGTAGTTTAAGATTTTTTAGAAAAGGTAATTAGTAGAGGAATAGGTGGTGTTTCCCATATTTGACGGCATGCATGATATTTCATGTTTTATGCACCTGATATTTTCACACATTTTCTTTTACTTTTTTTTTTTAAAATTTCCTGATTTGATTATCCTGACTGGTACTCTTGTCTTGCAATGCAGTACGGTGTCAAAATATTTGTGCTAACATCTTTCAAGGATACATGCTACATAGAAATTCTTCCTAAAGTTGAGAAGTCAAAACGAGGTACAATTATAATATATTCCATGATTTCCATCTTTTCCAACCCCACTTCCAATTAGAAGGAGAAATCATGTGTTTTAAATTAAGTTTGTGCATTTTATTGCTGTGCAGTGATATTTTTAAGCTTTTGGTTGTTGGATTACATTACAACTCGATTTATCCCAAAGGAGGTGAGTAGGTACATTCACTTCCTTGACCTCTTTTTTTTATTATTCTCTTTCTTTTTGGAAAGGTATGATTTTGTGCTGCTGCAAAACCAAACCCAATGCAACATATATAAAAAAAGTAATTTATTTATGCATCAGTTTATGAGTTAGATGTCGATAACTATATGTGTATTTTTTAATGTGCAGGATTTGCGAACTAAGCAGAAGTACCTTGTAACATTCACAGTTGGGTATGATCAGAGGCACAATATAGATAAGGCTGTAAAAAAGGTAGAAGTTCCCACCATACTAAAAAAGGTAGAAGTTCCCACCATACTGCTCTGGTAGATCACCCACTCAAAATTATGTTGGCATGCTGTATTATGCCTACTAAAATTATACCTGACTGTTAGTTAGATAGTCATGATCTTCTTGTATCAACTGGTCCAAGAAATTGTGATGAATTGTGCCTATTTCTTGTATCAACAGATTTTTTTTTTTTTTAATTTAGAGAGCTGATCATGCATCAAGCTATATATAAGCAAAGAAAGGAATAAGAATCTTGCATGCATGAAATCATGCAGTTTTTTTTAAAGTATATCTGAGCATAATTTTCTGATTTTGTCATTTAATTTTCTGATTTTCTGATTTTGTCATTTAATTCTGATTTTTTCTTTTATGAACTACTAAAACTATACATTTCTTATAATTTGTAAAACCGTAAAGTAATTAGCATTTTGTACTATAGCATGACATTGGTACTGGTTGTTGGATTATATATATGACAAAGCAGGTTGGAGCAAGAGAAGTATTAGATGAAGAGCGATTGTTATTTGTGTAATTGTGTTGAATTATGAAAAACTATGTTGTTTATTATGTTAAATTACATCTCGTTGTTGTTTTGCTATTAAATTAGACTTATTTGTGTAATTCTGCCAGTCTTTCTCTTTTTATTTTGACTTGTTACTTGTTAGCATCATTTCTTTGAGTAATTGGTTATTTGTGTAATTGTTTCAGCTCTGCCTTAGTTGTCTTTAATTTTCTCGTCGTAAAAATTATATTTACAGTTATACTTGTATTTGAAATTAATGCATAGTGCGACAACCAACAGACTATAGTTTATGGAAAAGAAAATAAAAAGCTGGAGAAATTCGGCCTCAAAAAATGAATTGGGCATGGCCGGGCCGGGCCGGATAAGGCAGCCCATGGGCACAGGCAGGCAGGCACGGGCAGGCCTGGGCCTGGAGGAAAAGCCTATGGGCAGGCCGGGCCTAGATTTTCAAGCCCGTCAGACTGGGCCAGGCAGGCGGGCCATTAATTTTTTACGGGCAGGCCGGGCCTGGGTTTGGCAAAATACCCGTGGGCTAGGCCCATTGCCATCCCTAAAGTTGTGTCATGTTGTGTAACAGGATGGCATATTGTAATAATAATAAAAGTCATTCTTTTTCTTGTTACTTAACTGTATGGGTACGTACAAGTAAAAAAGAATTCTTAGATTTTTAGATAATGGTACGAGTACGGTTATTTTGTATATGTTACTATGTAGAGTAATTGATATATATTAATTATGTATGATATTTATATTTGTATGTATAACTATACCATTTTAACTATTATGACTAGATTGATGTATACAATATTTTATA